>NC_057809.1:610774172-610988627 GCF_018294505.1 Triticum aestivum
AGGACTCGGTCAGAGTTAGTTTACTCATGATTACATGCACGATCACCCCACGATCTAGCTGCAAGTCATGCGGCACCTCTATATGTACCCCCTCCTGTATTATGTTCCTGATTGAGAAAGCAATACTATCAGTTTTCAGGTATTAACGGAAAAGAGTGGGGGTTTGTTTAGTTTTAGCGTAGACTTGCCTTACCACATAATGTAGCACGTACTGTATTTGGCTAAGCCTATGATTTGGCCAACATTAGGGAGAGCCATGATCCAAACAAAGAAAGTTTCTGGTCCTGGCCAAAATATTGGTAGTGTGGGTGTTGGTCGTGGGCGCGCCGTTCATGGTGTCGCGCCCTGATGTCACACACGTTGGTCACTTGGTTAGGGCTTGCGATTTAAGTACTACTCCCTCTCTATCAAAATAAGATGTTTTTTGACACCATCATAGTGTCAAAAAGCGTCTTATATTTCGATACGGAGTGAGTACTATTTTATTTATCTCGTGTGACACGCATATTTGTACTTGTTTCTCCCGGGCGCCCGAGAAGCAGAACCAGCGGCGATCGACGGCAGTGGTGAAGTCGTGTGGAGAATAAAGGTTCTTTCTTTTTCACAATCATCCATGAGTACATCAGTAACAGTATGCTGGTCCAACAATCGCAAACGGATCGATTGCATTTGGTGCAATGCCGAGTGGCTCAATCCCACGATAGCACACCCAACAAACAATGCTGGTGGACTGGACCATTTGAAATGAGCAGAATGCCCGAGTCTTTGAGCACAAGAATACACCAACAACAATCCTGCTCAATAGCATCAGATGCGAGGCCAAACTGTGGATTTCCGCCGGAGTAAAAAATTGGGAAGTATTGTATCGAGGGAGCGAGGCTTATGTAGCTTGGGGCTTGCAACACAGAAGCAAACATTTTGCCTCCGTTTCAAAAAAAAAAAAAAGTTGGTCCAGTTGCTTCTGGTGCTGTGATTTCCAGTTCCAGACCTGCAGCTCCGGCCGGGTTCAGAAACTGACAGCCATCCACAAGTTTCAGTACTCCTAGTACTATATTTGTTTGGTTTTCATTCACTACTTATTTGTCTGCTATGCATCGAATTAGTTGCACAAACGAAATAGACCAACCCGCAGACGCGCTGCTTGCCAAGGTTGAGATGGAGAGGAAGCATCAAAGGCGTGGGAGGAGATCAGTAAAAGTAAAAGTGTAAAACGTTACCAAACTCAACTTAACTGAACTAACCTCAACGTGTACCATAATACTACTTCATCAGAAAACTGATAAAAGATTCTGTATATCTGTCTTAACTGTACATCTTAGATCGTGCACTATACATTGTTTCTCACAATTCCAAGTTTCAGATCAGAGCAGCATTTCAGGTGCCGCAAGGGGCCAAACCAGCCCCGGAACTACAACAAACAGAGCTGTAGCTCAAGCAAAATCAACTGTACATCTTAGATTGTGCACTATACATTGTTTCTCACAATTCCAAGTTTCGAATCAGATCAGCATTTCAGGTGCCGCAAGGGGCCAAAACCAGCTCCAGACTATCACTCACATGATAGAATACTCGCATGATAGAATGAGAAGCTCCAACACCAAGCAGAAAAGTAGAAACCGTAGTGAGTTACTACGATTGCTTCCAAGCTACTGCTGACGACCAGTTTTTCTGACTTGGAAGGGAAATAGCTTTTCTGTTCCCAGATGGCATAGAGCTCCAATATAGTGCAGGTTCGTCTGCATTGACGACATCAGGTCCAGGAACAGAAAATAAAACCTGTGTGCAACATCCGCCCTTGTCGAGGCCATTCCATGTTCTGCGGCCGGATCAGCCGAATCCTCCAAGGGATGAGCAGGCCCGTTCCGATGGTAGCTCAATGGCTCCAATCGAGGATCAGTTTCCGCTGGAAAGCGCGTCGCCTGTGGATCATATCTTGACCTATGAAGTAGACACAAAATGGGTGTCATGGTTACAGTAGCAGTAGACATATGGAGTATACTGGTAACATAAAAAAGAACAATGCCAATTATGTATATGCATGTGATGGATATGGGCTAATCTGCTCAAAATTATGCGACATTAACCAACAAGACTTACCTGCCAAATGACCAAACCAGGTATGAGTTGTTCAGAAGTTGAACATTCCAGTCCAATGGATAGGACAGATTGCTGATCACAAACTGTAACGCCTCTGGGTTGGTATATCTCAGAATATCCATCACATAGTCATACATTTCGACGTAGAGAAAAGGCCTATTCTCCAGTGGCACATAACAAACATTATATCTCATAAGGAAGAATGGGTCTCCTTGCTGATACCCTTTTATATGCTGGAGCAAATGCTTGAACTCCGGATTGATATCCTTGTCCGTGTGATACTTGGCACTGGCTTCACCCACCAACTGGTGAAGCATGTCTGCGAGGGCTGTAAGATTGGCTTTTGTGCCCTTGGCAGTTCTTTTCTCCAGGTTGTCAACCACTAACTTTGGGATCTCATAATAATCTGTCACCACGATGTTTTCTAGCTGCAAGCTCTGAAAGCAGTAGCCAGACTCAAGAACGCCCAGTGGCATATTCGTGACTCTGAATAATATATGCTTCACACTCTCGATAAAGCTTGCAGGCGGAGTATCCAATGCTTGTGTTTGGCCAACCGGATCCCTATCACACATTATTTCACCGGCGAGACCCTTGACAAAATCTGTAACCGGTGTGCCATTCTCCCCTGGTAAAAGGAGATAATGACAGATCCTCTTTTGCCTCTGGACGGCAGTCTTCTTATTGGCAGATGCCTTCTTCCCGCGAGACATTTCCTTGGTGCCTAAGAAACAAAATAGAGGCTACTTGATGGCTCCCAAAACAAAAAACCTATAACAAAAGAGGACTGAGTAGGTAGAGGTATAATTTACAGACCTGCATTGTGAAGTAGCAGAAAGGTTAGTCCATATACTCTGAAGGATAAATAAGTGGTGACTTGAGCACTGGGCTTCATGTCCTTCCCTTTTAAAGGCAACAGCTCCAGGGCAGGAAGCTGCTTCAAAAAAAATGTAAAACGCGCATTAATTGGTGCGGTGTTGCCTGTGGAAATTAGATGTGGTTCACAAATACCGTAGGACACAGTACCATACGATGGGGTCTCCAAGAGGAGCGCCACGTGATTTAGAAAATTGGGGGACGTCTCCGTCAGGTCGACAGTCTGTTCTAAGGCACAGGATCGTAACTGGGCTGTGGCGCAATAAATTCTGTTCGCCGGAAGCTTTGTGCATCGGGTGGGACCAGGTCAATATCGTGTGGAGTCTATGCGGGCCTTCAAAGACGTTTAGAATACAAAACAGCTAACGAGATCCTTGGCAGCAAACGCAAATCTCGAAAGTGCGATGGCTAATGACGGTTTGCGGGAGGTCACAACAGACACAACTTGGAGCAGCCGGAGCCGGATGTGCCAGAGATGACAGCGCCCTTCCTCGGCCTCAGATCTGTGATGTGGGCCCAACTTTGCAAGCACGGAATAAAAAGTTCGCCGAGGTAGCCCATACAATCACTCGGCGATCTCAACCTCGTATGAACAAAGGAGGTACGGTTTCCGAATCCGTTTTTAACTGAATTAGTCACTGAAAGTTGGAGTTTACTAGGAAGGGGCAAGCATTGGGGCAAGGGTGTGGATCAGTAAAACAAGTACCGAGAATTGATATTAATGTTGTAATGGTGAGCTGGTGGTGTAAGTTTCACCAATCTGATATTAATCTCGTGTGGCAGTAAGAGCTCGCCAATCTGGTGGCGCATAACACGGGGAGAATGGAACCTACATCCTAGACATATAACCACATCTATATGATGCCAAACCACCCACAGGGAGAGAGCAGAAATTTAACAACATGCAATTTCGCACATAAGCCAAAAGAAGAAGCAAGTCTGCTAAACTGAACGCAGGCAAACCACTTTAATCTGCAAAATAGCCTGCTAAGACTAATTTCCATTTGTGAGGGACGTGTGGGTTGATTTTAGAGTTTTCCGTTCGACCTAGGCGCAGTTGGGAGCGGGGAAAACACCCGGCATGGCTGCAGGCAGGGTTTCTTTCCGGTGGGTATCGAAAAAGATCCAGAAGAAGTGGTTACCTTGGTAGGGGAGGGCGCACCAAGGCGGCGAACCCTCGCGTGCCGCTCCCCGCACCACCGGGAAGAAATCCGGCGGCGGGGCGCCCGGGAAGTCGAACGGCGCGCCGCCGACGACCCGAGCGCCCCCGTCGGGCCCCCTCTCGGCGAGGTCGACTTCCCCTCGGGCGCCGCTGCCGGGGAAAGATCCGCCCGCCCGGGGATGAAGAAGAGGGCGAGTCGGGTATTCACCTGCTGATCTTGCTCGTGGTCTTCTCCGGCTCCGGCGGCGGCGGCGGCTCCGGCTCCTGCGGCGGCGAGGGGGAAACAGGGGTACGGGGCGGGAGGGGGAGGGGGTGGAGCGGGCGACCGTTAGGCCGGAAAATCCTATTTGACGAGCGGGAGGATTGGCCGGCCCACTCCCCACAGCGAGGCAGCCGGTTTTGGGAAGGTTCCCTGAACCGGTTTTTTGTTTTTATACCGGTTTAGCGGTTTCCTTATGTGTGTTTTTATTTTTATTTTTTCGTTTTACTGTTTCATTTCTTTTTTTCTTTTTTCATTTCTTTGTTTTCCTTTTTAATTTCCTTTTAAAGTTCATATTTTCTTGTTTGTCTTTTTTTAAAATTGCAAATTTAAAAAATGTTTGACATATTCTGAAAAATTTCAGTTCTACAAAAATATTTCAAAAAATTGCATTTTTATTGATGTTTTCAAAAATTGTTCGTGTTTTTCAAAAAGTTCAGAATTTTGAAATATGTTCATGTTTTCCAAAAGTTTGAAGTTTCAAAATTTTATTCATGTTTCCAAACATTGTTTGTGTTTCAAAATTTGTTCACATTTTCCAAAATGTTCAGAAAATGTTTGTAATTTCAAATATTATTCATGTTTTAAAAAATGTTCGGAATATTTTTGCTCTCCTATTTCAAAGTTTGATCGCGTGTTCAAAAATTCCAAAAATTGTTCACCTTAAACAGAATTGTTCGCATTTTCCAATGTATTCAGAATTTTGAAATTTGTTCACATTTTCAAAAAAGGTCAAAGTATAAAAAATAGTCATGTTCTATAAAATTATTCGCAATTTTAAAATTTGTTTGTATTTTCTTGAAAGTTTAGAGTTTCAAATTTTGTTCATGATTTCAAAATTGTTCTCATTTTTTAAAATTTCAAAATGTGTTCAAATTTTTGCTCACAATGTTGAAAAATGTTCGCATGTCAAAAGGTATTCGTTTTTTTAAGGCGTTTGAAATTTAAAAAATCTTTCAAATCTATGGTTGTTCCTTGTTCTTAATGAACCGCGCTACTCATTAGTCACAAGTGCTTGGTTGGTGCATTGATATGCCGTTGCGTCTGAGAGCATCTCCAACTGATGCACTAAATAAGCTGCACGCTGGATAAAACGGGATGCACTAGATAAGCTGCACGCTGGATAAAACAGCTATATTGCGCGCGCGATCGAAAGTAGCGCTCCAGCCGCCGCGCTATAATCCCGCGTGCGGTAAACAAGATTCAACACGCTTGGAAAAACTGCATCGCGCGCTGGGTATTTGGTGCGCCAGCTCCAGCGCTCTGGATATCGAACAATTGGGCGCGAGCGAGCAACCCCGCCGCCTTAAATTCTCCGGCCGCGCCCGCCTTCGCCCTGCCCCCGTGCCGCTGCCGGCGAAATTTCTCCGATGGGCGCCAACATCCCCCAACCCCTCCCTACACACGCGACCCTTCCGCCGCCGCTGCCACAAACCCTAGCGCGGAGTTGACCTCCGGCTTCGCCGCCGGCGCCTCACCGGCTCCAAGCACCGGTCTCGCGCGCGGCATTTTCATGGCGCCCCAGACGAACTCGCATGGTGGCGTCGCATCGCCGCCCGCCGCGAAGCCACGGAGCTTCGTCCACGCACAACTGATGGCGGTGATGGAGACGGCGGCCTAAAAGAAGAGGAAAGTGGATGACGCTTCTAGATGCGTGAAGAAGAATCCAGCAGCGCCTCCGGCCACGCCTCCGCCGCCCGAAGCACCGGATAGCTCGCAATTTGTTGCGCCAGTGGCCGATGCGCACATGGTGTTTGATGAAATGCCCACAAGGTATGATTTTTTTTCCATTTTTGTTGTTGTTAGATAAATGTATACATATGGATAGCTTGATTAGTTTTCTTTTATCATACTTTGTAGTTTCAATGATGACACATATACGTCAACTATGGTTTTGGCTCCAACAATTCCCATTGATGTCAAACCAATGAAGTGCATCAAGATGATCATGAATATGAATTGGATGAGGGGGGTGAGGGTACGGTCGATGCACCGAAAGGAAGGGCGTGCAACTACACCGTGGAGGAAGACAACTTGCTATGCAAGACATGGTTGAATGTGTCTACGGATGCCACCGTTGGGACGGGCCAAACTGGAGATACATATTGGTTTAGGATGAAGGAGTACTTTGATGCACACAACAAGAGTGGAATTGAGCGCACCGATAGATCTCTTCTCTCCCGGTGGTCGACGATCAACAAAGATTGTCAAAAGTGGGTGGAGGCAATGACGTCGGTTAATTGACAAGATAAACCCAAGTGCACTAATGATAGAGATAGGGTAAGTGCTATTTCTTTATGTTCCATGTTCATGCTTCATCTTTTATGTTTCGAGTGGTAACTTGTTCTTTTATTTGTAGCTCAATATTGCACAAAACTTGTTTCGAGGAGAAGAGAAGAAGACCAAGAAAGGCAAGGTTAAGAAAGTGAGAGCATTTCTGTTGCCCCATTGCTATGATGTATTGAAGGATGAAGAGAAATGGAAGAACCGTGATGTCCTAGAGGTGCCAAAGAAACGCAAGGCAACTTTTGATGTGGATGATGATGATGAAGAGGCATCAGGTGATGGCGGAAAGAGGAGCCCTACACCAAACTCGATTGCCTACTCCAAGCCAAAAAGATCAAATGGAGATAAACAAGCAAAAGAAAAGAAGAAAAGAAGGAGGAGGAGAAGGAGAAGGGGGAGGAGAAGGAGAAGAAGAATCCCTCGGCTGTTGCGCCCTCCGCAACCATGACCGGCGCCGCCGCGGCGGATACTACTACTGATTGCTACGGGGGTTTATGATAGGCAAAAGGAGTACATCAACCTTTGTCGTGATCAAGTCTTGGTCCAAAAAAGACTGATGGGCATGCATGGGAGGCATTGGAGCTACCATGGGAGGCTTGGGAGGCATGGTAGACTTGGGAGGTATGGGAGCCACCATGGGAGGCATGGGAACAAAGCAAGGGAGCCATGGGCGCCATGTGCGGCATGGTAGACATGGGAGCACCTATGGGTGGCTTGGGAGCTACCATGGGAGACATGGGAGGCATGAGTGTTGGGTCTCTCATGGGAGGCATGGGAGCACCTTCGGGTGACATGGGTGGAGGCATGGCTTTCGGTGTGCCTCACATGTCTTTGCATGATGCCTTTGGAGATAGTGCAAACACCGTCCGAGTTTCCAATGATGATGGGGCGCTTGAAGATGAAGAAGAGGAGAAAGAATCGTCTTCGGAAGAGAAGGAAGAAGATGGGGCATGATTGTTGATGTTTCATTCGTTTGTGTGAACTTTATTTGTCATGAACTTGCTTGTGGTTAGGTGATTTTGATCTATGCCATGAATTTGAACTATGCTATGTCGCTCAACTCATGATTTTGCTCTTCCGTTTAATGTTTGATATCATCTTGTTTCATATTGTCAAATTGGTATGTGTTGTTTCATATTTGCCAACCGCCGACTGGGGGCGCACTGGATTTTACTGTGTCTGGTGAAGCGCTATAGCGGCGTGCTAAATTTTGCAGCGCCTGGAAAAGCAACTACCCTCCCGCGCGCGCAAAAACAATATTTCGGCGGTCCTACTTTTGGGGATGCCCATGTGCTCATTTTTTTGTGCGTCCGGCTGCTATTTGCCGCAAAATGCTGCAAATAGTAGCTCCCAGTTCCGAGCCCTCAAGGGGGGACTCGAGGATTTGGAGGAGACGACGCTGCCACCGCCCGCTCAACGCGTCGCTGCCCGACTCCTCCTCAAGATGCCGCCGCCCGACGCCTCGATGCCGGCGTACCTCCTCCGGCATACTGGACTTCTCCCTGGCGGTAAATCCTCGCCTCGCCTCCCCTCCTTTTCCCTCGTCGTCTAAGTTTCTTCCATCCACCCAGCCACTGCTGCCACCTCGTCCTCCCCAGCAAGCTCACCAAGCACAGTGTCTCCGAGGGCACCAAGGCCATCACCAAGTTCACTTCGTCTTATATTGCCGCTGCCAGAGTCTGTTTAGTCTGGTTCGGTCTGCTCGTGATGCTTTTAGTGATGGATGGAAGTTGCTGAATGATTCCAGAACTGAATTTCTGATGCTTTTTTTGGTAAAGTGGGACTTTGAAAGCAATGATTCATTTATGATGTGATGTAATTATCACTATAATCTCTGCCATGTGATTGTGCCACAAGGGTGTACTTCTAAATTAGGTGCAGCACCCACCAGATTATTCAATGGCCCCCGTTTAATTGTGTGTTGTCACTGAGCATTGCCGTTGTTATGATCATTAACCTGGTTTGACAATGCTTTGTTGGCTCGTTGGTGGTAACTGAATTTGTGTTACTCTTACAAACTGAGATTTCAGAAGCAAGAATACAACTTCACCGCCTCTAAGGTTTAGTTACTTTGGTGGTTGTTGACTCTAGTTATCTGCAAGTCATTGAAGTACTGGTGCTGGATGGAAGTTTTCCAATTATAGCCTGGCTCTTTGGTTGTAAGAACAGAATTTGTGGTTCTTCTTCTAAACCGACTTCCAAAGTAATGAAATTATTTCTGTTGTGATGTATAGTTGTTAGATTTTAGGCCCATGATTCATTTTGCTGATTTTCTGCAGTTTGATGGTTACTAGATGGTTCTCCTAATCTCTGCAAAATGATTGTGCTGTTGTAGTAACATGAATGTAAATTTTGCAGTTTCTTGATGTACTGACAGTAGATTGGTGCAAAACCGAGTGTCATGGGCACTGATTGTTGTTATAACGAAAAAGGCTTTCGCCCCCCTTTATAAATAAAGCAAACCGCCAAAGAGCACACATACAAAGTCAAGTCCACACACAGACACCCAGGTCCCATAACAAAGTACAGAGGTTCTGCTGAGGGCTGATACGTCTCCAACGTATCTATAATTTTTGATTGCTCCATGCTATATTATCTACTGTTTTGGACTATGTTGGGCTTTATTTTCCACTTATATATTATTTTTGGGACTAATCTATTAACCGGAGGCCCAGCCCAGAATTGTTGTTTTTTGCCTATTTTAGTGTTCCGAAGAAACGGAATATCAAACGGAGTCCAAACGGAATAAACCTTTCTGGAACGTGAATTTCTTCCCGAATATGACCCAGGAGACTTGGACCCTACGCCAAGGCATCAGAGAGGCGGTCACGAGGGTGGGGCCGCCCCCCTAGGGCGCGCCCCCTGCCTCGTGGGCCCCTCGAAGCTCCACCGACGTACTTCTTCCTCCTATATATACCTATGTACCCCCAAACAAACAGATACGGAGCCAAAAACCTAATTCCACCGCCGCAACTTTCTGTATCCATGAGATCCCATCTTGGGGCCTGTTCCGGAGCTCCGCCGGAGAGGGCCGTCATCACGGAGGGCTTCTACATCATCATAGCCTCTCCGATGAAGTGTGAGTAGTTTACCTCAGACCTTCGGGTCCATAGTTATTAGCTAGATGGCTTCTTCTCTCTTTTTGGATCTCAATACAATGTTCTCCCCCTCTCTTGTGGAGATCTATTCGATGTAATCTTCTTTTTGCGATGTGTTTGTTGAGACCGATGAATTGTGGGTTTATGATCAAGTCTATCTATGAATAATATTTGAATCTTCTCTGAATTCTTTTATGTATGATTGGTTATCTTTGCAAGTCTCTTCGAATTATCCGTTTGGTTTGGCCAACTAGATTGGTAGTTCTTGCCATGGGAGAAGTTCTTAGCTTTGGGGTTCGATCTTGCGGTGTCCTTTACCAGTGACAGAAGGGGCAGCAAGGCACGTATTGTATCATTGCCATCAAGGATAACAAAATGGGGTTTATTTCATATTGCATGAATTTATCTCTCTACATCATGTCATCTTGCTTAAAGCGTTACTGTGTTTTTAACTTAATACTCTAGATGCATGCTAGATAGCGGTCGACGAGTGGAGTAATAGTAGTAGATGCAGAATCGTTTCGGTCTACTTGTCACGGATGTGATGCCTATATACATGATCATGCCTAGATATTCTCATAACTATGCTCAATTCTGTCAATTGCTCAATAGTAATTTGTTCACCCACCGTAGAATACTTATGCTCTTGAGAGAAGCC
This sequence comes from Triticum aestivum, assembly GCF_018294505.1. Lineage (NCBI taxonomy): Eukaryota > Viridiplantae > Streptophyta > Magnoliopsida > Poales > Poaceae > Triticum > Triticum aestivum. Next base: position 610,784,609 of record NC_057809.1, read on the forward strand.
ACTAGTGAAACCTATGGCCCCCGGGTCTATTCTCATCATATCAATCTCCATCACTTTAATGTTGCTTTGCTTTTTACTTTGTCTTTTACTTTTCACTTTGTATATCTATATCAAAAATACCAAAAATACTATCTATCAGATCTCACTCTCGTAAGTGACCGTGAAGGGATTGACAACCCCTAATCGCGTTGGTTGCGAGTAGCTATCGTTTTGTGCAGGTACGAGGGACTTGAGCGTGGCCTCCTACTGGATTGATACCTTGGTTCTCAAAAACTGAGGGAAATACTTATGCTACTTTGCTGCATCATCCTCTCCTCTTCGGGGAAAACCAACGCAAGCTCAAGAGGTAGCAAGAAGAATTTCTGGCGCCGTTGCCAGGGAGTCTACGCAAAAAGTCAACATACCAAGTACCCATCACAATCCCTATCTCTCGCATTACATTAGTTGCCATTTGCCTCTCGTTTTCCTCTCCCCCACTTCACCCTTGTCATTTTATACGCCCTCTCTTTTTCCGTTTGCCTTTTTCTCGCTTGCTTTTTGTTTGCTCCTGTGTTAGACTGCTTGTCTGTCTCTATGGCTCTACCTAGATTTGGTGATCTTCACCATAAAAGGTTAGAAGAGATCAAAAGTACTGTTAGGAGTTTTATGGTTTTGCAATTTGAGCATAATAGTTTCTTCAGAAACGAGCTTAAGGAACAAAAAAGTTTTATGAATTATATAAGAGCTCGATGATATGTCTAAAGAATTTGATGGTATAAGATCCCAAATTGCTCGTCTTGAGAAGTTGACTGCCGAAATTTCGGATAAGCAGGCTACCTTAGTCAATAAGATGGCCGCTAAACCAAATTCCTATGAAAATCAAGATGAAGATCTAAAAGTTATTGATGTGTCCCCTATTAAATCTTTGTTTTGCAATATGAATCTTGATGAAACTGAATATGATCCACCTTTGCCTAGAAGGCGTTCCAAAAATTCGGAGTTTTTAGATCTTGATGATGAAATTGATAAAAGTGGGATTGAAAAGAGTAAAACACTAGATGTTGCTAAACCCACTATATTGGATTTCAAGGAATTTAATTATGAAAGTTGCTCTTTAATTGATTGTATTTCCTTGTTGCAATCCGTGTTAAATTCTCCTCATGCTTATAGTCAAAATAAAGTGTTTACTAAACATATCGTTGATGCCTTGATGCAATCTTATGAAGAAAAACTTGAGTTGGAAGTTTCTATCCCTAGAAAACTTTATGATGAGTGGGAACCAACTATTAAAATTAAGATTAAGGATCATGAATTTTATGCTTTATGTGATTTGGGTGCTAGTGTTTCCACTATTCCCAAAACTTTGTGTGATTTGCTAGATTTCCGCGATTTTGATGATTGCTCTATAAACTTGCATCTTGCGGATTCCACTATTAAGAAACCTATGGGAATAATTAATGATGTTCTTATTGTTGCAAATAGGAATTATGTGCCTGTAGATTTTATCGTTCTTGATATAGGTTGCAATCCTTCTTGCCCTATTATTCTTGGTAGACCTTTCCTTAGAATGATTGGTGCAATTATTGATATGAAGGAAGGGAATATTAGATTCCAATTTCCATTAAAGAAGGGCATGGAACACTTCCCTAGAAAGAAAATAAAATTACCATATGAATCTATCATGAGAGCCACTTATGGATTGCCTACCAAAGATGGCAATACCTAGATCTATCCTTGCCTTTATGCCTAGCTAGGGGCCTTAAACTATAGCGCTTGTTGGGAGGCAACCCGATTTTATTTTAGTTTTTTTCATTTTGTTTCTGTTTAGGAATAAATAATCCATCTACCTTCTGTTTAGATGTGGTTTTATCTTTTAATTAGTGTTTGTGCCAAGTTAAACCTATAGGATCTTCTTGGATGATAGTTATATGATCTTGCTGTAATTTCCAGAAACTTTCTGTTCACGAAAACAATTATTAAAATTAACCAGAACGTGATAAAATAGTGATTCCAATTTATTCTGATCAATAAACATATTACCTAGGTCTTCCTATTTTTACTGATTTTTTTGGAGTTCCAGAAGTTTGCGTTAGTTACAGATTACTACAGACTGTTCTGTTTTTGACAGATTCTGTTTTTCGTGTGTTGTCTGCTTATTTTGATGAATCTATGGCTAGTAAAATAGTTTATAATACATAGAGAAGTTGGAATACAATAGGTTTAACACCAATATAAATAAATAATGAGTTCATTACAGTACCTTTAAGTGGTCTTTTGTTTTCTTTCGCTAACGAAGCTCACAAGATTTCTGTTGAGTTTTGTGTTGTGAAGTTTTCAAGTTTTGGGTGAAATCTTTTGATGGATTTTGGAACAAGGAGTGGCAAGAGCCTAAGCTTGGGGATGCCCATGGCACCCCCAAGATAATCCAAGGACACCAAAAAGTCAAAGCTTGGGGATGCCCCGGAAGGCATCCCCTCTTTCGTCTACTTCCATCGGTAACTTTACTTGGAGCTATATTTTTATTCACCACATGATATGTGTTTTGCTTGGAGCGTCTTGTATGATTTGAGTCTTTGCTTTTTAGTTTAGCACAATCATCCTTGCTGTACACACCTTTTGAGAGAGCCATACATGAATTGGAATTTGATAGAATACTCTATGTGCTTCACTTATATCTTTTGAGCTTCATAGTTTTGCTCTATGTGCTTCACTTATATCTTTTGAGCTTTATAGTTTTTGCTCTAGTACTTCACTTATATCTTTTAGAGCATGGTGGTGGATTTGTTTTATAGAAACTATTGATCTCTCATGCTTCACTTATATTATTTTGAGAGTCTTAAATAGCATGGTAATTTGCTTAATAATAATATGCTTGGTATTCAAGATTTGTGAAACTTTCTTTTAAGTGCGTTGAATACTAAGAAAAGTTTGATGCTTGATAATTATTTTGAGATATGAAGATGGTGATATTAGAGTCATGCTAGTTGAGTAGTTGTGAATTTGAGAAATACTTGTGTTAAAGTTTGTGATTCCCGATGCACGTATGGTGAACCGTTATGTGATGAAGTCGGAGCATGATTTGTTTATTGATTGTCTTCCTTATGAGTGGCGGTCGGAGACGAGCGATGGTCTTTTCCTACCAATATATCCCCCTAGGAGCATGCGCGTAATACTTTGCTTTGATAACTTCTAAATTTTTGCAATAAGTATATGAGTTCTTTATGACTAATGTTGAGTCCATGGATTATACGCACTTTTCCCATCCTTCCACCATTGCTAGCCTCTCTAATACCGCGCACTTTTCGCCGGTATCATACACCCACCATATACCTTCCTCAAAACAACCACCATACCAACCTATCATGGCATTTCCATAGCCATTCTGAGATATATTGCCATGCAACTTTCCACCGTTCCTTTTATGATGACACGGTCCATTATTGTCATATTGCTAGCATGATCATGTAGTTGACATTGTATTTGTGGCAAAGCCACAGTTCATAATTATTTCATACATGTCACTCTTGATTCATTGCATATCCCGGTACACCGTCGGAGGCATTCATAGAGTCATATTTTGTTCTAAGTATCGAGTTGTAATTGTTGAGTTGTAAGAAAAATAAAAGTGTAATGATCATCATTTTTAGAGCATTGTCCCAAGTGAGAAAAGGATGATGGAGACTATGATTCCCCCACAAGTCGGGATGAGACTCCGGACGAAAAATAAAAAAATATAAAAAAAGAAAAAGGAAAAAAAGAGGCCATAAAAAAAGAGAAAGGCCCCAAAAAATGAGAGAAAAAGAGAGAAGGGACAATGTTACTATCCTTTTACCACACTTGTGCTTCAAAGTAGCACCATGATCTTCATGATAGAGAGTCTCTCATTTTGTCACTTACATATACTAGTGGGAACTTTCATTATAGAACTTGGCTTGTATATTCCAATGATGGGCTTCCTCAAAATGCCCTATATAGGTCTTCGTGAGCAAGCGAGTTGGATGCATACCCACTTAGTTTCTTTTTGAGCTTTCATATACTTATAGCTCTAGTGCATCCGTTGCATGGCAATCCCTACTCACTCACATTGATATCTATAGATGGGAATCTCCATAGCCTGTTGATATGCCTAGTTGATGTGAGACTATCTTCCCCTCTTTTTGTCTTCTCCGCAACCACCATTCTATTCCACATATAGTGCTATATCCATGGCTCACGCCCATGTATTGCGTGAAGATTGAAAAAGTTTTGAAAATGTCAAAAGTATGAAACAATCGCTTGGCTTGTCATCGGGGTTGTGCATGATTTAAACACTTTGTGTGGTGAAGATAGAGCATAGCCAGACTATATGATTTTGTAGGGATAACTTTCTTTGGCCATGTTATTTTGAGAAGACATAATTGCTTTGTTAGTATGCTTGAAGTATTATTATTTTTATGTCAATATGAACTTTTGTCTTGAATCTTTCGGATCTGAATATTCATACCACAATTAAGAAGAGTTACATTGAAATTATGCCAAGTAGCACCCCGCATTGAAAATTCTCTTTTTATCATTTACCTACTCAAGGATGAGCAGGAATTAAGCTTGGGGATGCCTGATACGTCTCCAACGTATCTATAATTTTTGATTGCTCCATGCTATATTATCTAATGTTTTGGACCATATTGGGCTTTATTTTCCACTTTTATATTACTTTTGGGACTAACCTATTAACTGGAGGCCCAGCCCAGAATTGTTGTTTTTTGCCTATTTCAGTGTTTCGAAGAAACGGAATATCAAATGGAGTCCAAACGGAATGAAACCTTCGGGAACGTGATTTTCTCAACAAATATGATCCAGGAGACTTGGACCCTCCGTCAAGAAAGTAGAGAGGCGGTCACGAGGGTAGAGGGCGCGCCCCCCTGCCTCGTGGGCCCCTCGAAGCTCCACCGACGTACTCCTTCCTCCTATATATACCTACGCACCCCCAAATGATCAGATATGGAGCCAAAAACCTAATTCCACCGCCGCAACCTTCTGTACCCACGAGATCCCATCTTGGGGCCTGTTCTGGAGCTCCGCCGAAAGGGGAATCCACCATGGAGGGCTTCTACATCATCACCATAGCCCCTCCGATGAAGTGTGAGTAGTTTACCTCAGACCTTCGGGTCCATAGTTAGTAGCTAGATGGCTTCCTCTCTCTTTTTGGATCTCAATACAATGTTCTCCCCCTCCCTCGTGGAGATCTATTTGATGTAATCTTCTTTTTGCGGTGTGTTTGTTGAGACGGATGAATTGTGGGTTTATGATCAAGATTATCTATGAGCAATATTTGAATCTTCTCTGAATTCTTTTGTGTGTGATTGGTTATCTTTGCAAGTCTCTTCGAATTATCAGTTTGGTTTGGCCTACTAGATTGGTTTTTCTTGCAATGGGAGAAGTGCTTAGCTTTGGGTTCAATCTTGCGGTGTCCTTTCCCAGTGACAGTAGGGGCAGCAAGGCACGTATTGTATTGTTGCCATCGAGGATAACAATATGGGGTATTTATCATATTGCATGAATTTATTCCTCTACATCATGTCATCTTGCTTAAGGAGTTACTCTGTTTTCATTAACTTAATACTCTAGATGCATGCTGGATAGCGGTCGATGAGTGGAGTAATAGTAGTAGATGCAGGCAGGAGTCGGTCTACTTGTCTCGGACGTGATGCCTATATACATGATCATACCTAGATATTCTCATAACTATGCTCAATTCTGTCAATTGCTCAACAGTAATTTGTTCACCCACCGTAGAATACTTATGCTCTTGAGAGAAGCCACTAGTGAAATCTATGGCCCCCGGGTCTATTCTCATCATATCAATCTCCAATCACTTTATTATTGCTTTGCTTTTCACTTTGCCTTTTATTTTACCTTGCATCTTTATATCAAAAAAACCAAAAATATTATCTAGCATCTCTATCAGATCTCACTCTCGTAAGTGACCGTGAAGGGATTGGCAACCCCTAATCGCGTTGGTTGCATTGAGCTATTTGTTTTGTGTAGGTACGAGGGACTCGCGCGTGGCCTCCTACTGGATTGATACCTTGGTTCTCAAAAACTGAGGGAAATACTTACGCTACTTTGCTGCATCATCCTCTCCTCTTCGGGGAAATCTAACGCAGTGCTCAAGAGGTAGCAATAGTGTCGTCAGCATACTGGAGGATGGAGATCCCGGAGCCACCGGCGAGGTGGGGAGTAATCCCACGAATATGGCCCGCGGCTTTCGCCTTATCAAGGATGGTCGCCAGCGCGTCGACGACCATATTGAACAAGAATGGGGAGAAGGGGTCACCTTGTCGGACCCCACAAAGGGTGGGGAAGAAAGGGCCGATCTCACCATTTATGTTCACGGCCGTGCGCCAGCAAGTGACCATTTGCATTACTCTCGTGATCCACCGATCGTCGAAACCCTTCCGAAGAAGGACTTCCTGGAGGAAGGGCCAGCTAACCATGTCATAAGCCTTATGGAAGTCAATCTTCAGAAATACCGCCTTGAGGTTTTTGGTGCGAACCTCATGGAGGACTTCATGAAGGACTAGGACCCCATCCAGGATGTAACAGCCCTTAATGAAGGTCGACTGGTTGGGATGTGTCACACGATCAGCCAGAAGGGTCACCCTATTGGCGTACCCTTTGGCCAGGATCCGAAAGATCACATTAATGACAGTGATCGGGCGAAATTGACGGATGTCGGACGCCCCAGGGACCTTTGGGATGAGAGAGATGATCTCGTAGTTGAGGCGTCTGAGACCAATGGCGCCAACGTAGAACTCGTCGAAGATAGCCATGACCTCCGGTTTAATCACGTTCCAGAAGGTCTGGAAGAATTTAACAGGGAGGCCATCCGGACCAGGCGCTGAGGAGGGGTTCATGCCCTTGATGGCTTCCCAGACCTCCTGCTCGGAGAAGGGGGCCGTAAGGGCCGCGTTCTCCGACTCAGACACCAACTGGGGACCAGCCCAACAATCGGGTGCAAGAGAGAGGCTGCTCCGAGGAGCGGCAGAGAATAAGGATCTATAGAATATGTCGACGTGGGATCGGATGTCGCGAGGGTGATGAAGGAGCGTCTCACCATCCCACAAAAGAGGGATGGTGTTGTGTCTACGGCGGCCGTTGGCAATGGCCTGAAAGTACGCCGTATTCACGTCGCCCTTCATGACCCATTTCTGAGCCCCACAGAGGTGCCAATAAGCCTCCTCATCGGTGTAAATCACGGAGAGCTGGTCTTCCAGGTCGTACCGGGAAAGCCACTTGTTCGGAGAGAGCCCCGCCGCATCAGCGCGCAGGTCAAGGGCCTGGATCGCGGATAACAACGCCTTCTTGCACTCCCGGAGGTCACGACCCAGGTTAGCACCCCACCCCTTCATGAACTGTCGTCCGCGCTTCGCGCAGAAGTGCCACGAGTCAATGGCCAAGGGGGACGGGGGTGGGGGTGGGCGCGAGCCTCGATCCACCGAGCGACAACCGCATCGATGTGTTGGGGAACGTAGCAGAAATTCAAAATTTTCCTACGTGTCACCAAGATCTATCTATGGAGAGACCAGCAACGAGTAGAAAGAGAGTGCATCTACATACCCTTGTAGATCGCTAAGCGGAAGCGTTCAAGTGAACGGGGTTGATGGAGTCGTACTCGTCGTGATTCAGATCACCGATGATCCTAGTGCCGAACGGACGGCACCTCCGCGTTCAACATACGTACAGCCCGGTGACGTCTCCCATGCCTTGATCCAGCAAGGAGAGAGGGAGAGGTTGAGGAAGACTCCATCCAGCAGCAGCACAACGGCGTGGTGGTGGTGGAGGAGCGTGGCAATCCTGCAGGGCTTCGCCAAGCACCGCGGGAGAGGAGGAGTACTTGTGAGAGGGGGAGGGCTGCGCCAGAACTTCGTCTATAGCTCCCATGCGCCTCCCCACTATATATAGGGGTGGAGGGGCTGGTTTCTTGCCCTCCAAGTCCATTGGGGCGTTGGCCAAGGTGGGAGGAAAGAAATCTCATTATTTCCTTCCCCACCGATTGTTATCCCCCCTTTTTAGGGATCTTGATCTTATCCCTTCGGGATATGATCTTATTCCTTCTAAGGGGGGATCTTGGTGCGCCTTGACCAGGGGTGTGGGGCCTTGCCCCCACTACCCACGTCCATGTGGGTCCCCCCATGCAGGTGGGCCCCACTCCGGAACCTTCTAGAACCTTCCCGGTACAATACCGAAAAATCCCGAACATTTTCCGGTGGCCAAAATAGGACTTCCCATATATAAATCTTTACCTACGGACCATTCCGGAATTCCTCGTGACGTCCGGGATCTCATCCGGGACTCCGAACAACATTCGGTAACCACATACAAAATTCCTTTATAACCCTAGCGTCATCGAACCTTAAGTGTGTAGACCCTACGGGTTCGGGAGACATGTAGACATGACCGAGACGTTCTCCGGTCAATAACCAACAGCGGGATCTGGATACCCATGATGGCTACCACATGTTCCACGATGATCTCATCGGATGAACCACGATGTCAAGGACTTAATCAATCCCGTATTCAATTCCCTTTGTCTATCGGTATGTTACTTGCCCGAGATTCGATCGTCGGTATCCAATACCTTGTTCAATCTCGTTACCGGCAAGTCACTTTACTCGTTCCGTAACACATCATCCCGTGATCAACTCCTTGGTCACATTGCGCATATGATGATGTCCTACCGAGTGGGCCCAGAGATACCTCTCCGTTTACACGGAGTGACAAATCCCAGTCTCGATCCGCATAAAACAATAGATACTTTCGGAGATACCTGTAGTGCACCTTTATAGTCACCCAGTTACGTTATGACGTTTGATACACCCAAAGCACTCCTACGGTATCCAGGAGTTACACGCTCTCATGGTCGAAGGAAGAGATACTTGACATTGGCAAAGCTCTAGCAAATGAACTACACGATCTTTTGTGCTAGTCTTAGGATTGGGTCTTGTCCATCACATCATTCTCCTAATGATGTGATCCCGTTATCAACGACATCCAATGTCCATAGCCAGGAAACCATGACTATCTGTTGATCACAATGAGCTAGTCAACTAGAGGCTCACTAGGGACATATTGTGGTCTATGTATTCACACGTGTATTACGATTTCCGGATAATACAGTTATAGCATGAATAAAAGACAATTATCATGAACAAGGAAATATAATAATAATACTTTTATTATTGCCTCTAGGGCATATTTCCAACAAACACTTCTTGAAATTTTGTAAGGGATCATCTTATTTACTACCGTCGTCCTAAGTAAACAAGATGCATAATCATAATAAACATCACATGCAATCAAATAGTGACATGATATGGCCAATATCATTTTGCTCCTTTTGATCTTCATCTTCGGGGCTCCATGATCATCATCGTCACCGGCATGACACCATGATCTCCATCATCATGATCTCCATCATCGTGTCTTCATGAAGTTGTCACGCCAACGACTACTTCTACTTCTATGGCTAACGCGTTTAGCAATAAAGTAAAGTAAGTTACATGGCGTTCTTCAATGACACGCAGGTCATACAATAAATTAAGACAACTCCTATGGCTCCTGCCGGTTGTCATACTCATCGACATGCAAGTCGTGAATCCTATTACAAGAACATGATCAATCTCATACATCACATATATCATTCATCACATCCTTTTGGCCATATCACATCACATAGCATACCCTGCAAAAACAAGTTAGACGTCCTCTAATTGTTGTTTGCATGTTTTATGTGGCTGCTATGGGTTTCTAGCAAGAACGTTTCTTACCTACGCAAAACCACAACGTGATATGCCAATTGCTATTTACCCTTCATAAGGACCCTTTTCATCGAATCCGTTCCGACTAAAGTGGGAGAGACTGGCACCCGCTAGCCACCTTATGCACCAAGTGCATGTCAATCGGTGGAACCTGTCTCACGTAAGAGTACGTGTAAGGTCGGTCCAGGCCGCTTCATCCCACAATACCGTCGAAACAAGATTGGACTAGTAACGGTAAGCATATTGAACAACATCAACGCCCACAACTACTTTGTGTTCTACTCGTGCAAAGAATCTACGCAATAGACCTAGCTCATGATGCCACTGTTGGGGAACGTAGCAGAAATTCAAAATTTTCCTACGTGTCACCAAGATCTATCTATGGAGAAACCAGCAACGAGGGGAAGGAGAGTGCATCTACATACCCTTGTAGATCGCTAAGCGGAAGCGTTCAAGAGAACGGGGTTGAAGGAGTCGTACTCGTCGTGATCCAAATCACCGGAGATCCTAGTGCCGAACGGACGGCACCTCCGCGTTCAACACACGTACAGTCCGGTGACGTCTCCCACGCCTTGATCAAGCAAGGAGAGAGGGAGAGGTTGGGGAAGACTCCGTCCAGCAGCAGCACGACGGCGTGGTGGTGGTGGAGGAGCGTGGCAATCCTGCAGGGCTTCGCCAAGCACCACGGGAGAGGAGAACTTGTGAGAGGGGGAGGGCTGCGCCAGAACTTCGTGTATAGCTCCCATGCGCCTCCCCACTATATATAGGGGTGGAGGGGCTGGTTTCTTGCCCTCCAAGTCCATTGGGGCGTTGGCCAAGGTGGGAGGAAAGAAATCTCATTATTTCCTTCCCCACCGATTGTTATCCCCCCTTTTTAGGGATCTTGATCTTATCCCTTCGGGATATGATCTTATTCCTTCTAAGGGGGGATCTTGGTGCGCCTTGACCAGGGGTGTGGGGCCTTTCCCCCACTACCCACGTCCATGTGGGTCCCCCCATGCAGGTGGGCCCCACTCCGGAACCTTCTAGAACCTTCCCGGTACAATACCGAAAAATCCCGAACATTTTCCGGTGGCCAAAATAGGACTTCCCATATATAAATCTTTACCTCCGGACCATTCCGGAACTCCTCGTGACGTCCGGGATCTCATCCGGGACTCCGAACAACATTCGGTAACCACATACAAACTTCCTTTATAACCCTAGAGTCATCGAACCTTAAGTGTGTAGACCCTACGGGTTCGGGAGACATGTAGACATGACCGAGACGTTCTCCGGTCAATAACCAACAGCGGGATCTGGATACCCATGATGGCTCCCACATGTTCCACGATGATCTCATCGGATGAACCACGATGTCAAGGACTTAATCAATCCCGTATTCAATTCCCTTTGTCTATCGGTATGTTACTTGCCCGAGATTCGATCGTCGGTATCCAATACCTTGTTCAATCTCGTTACCGGCAAGTCACTTTACTCGTTCCGTAACACATCATCCCGTGATCAACTCCTTGGTCACATTGCGCATATGATGATGTCCTACCGAGTGGGCCCAGAGATACCTCTCCGTTTACACGGAGTGACAAATCCCAGTCTCGATCCGCATAAAACAATAGATACTTTCGGAGATACCTGTAGTGCACCTTTATAGTCACCCAGTTACGTTGTGACGTTTGATACACCCAAAGCACTCCTACGGTATCCAGGAGTTACACGCTCTCATGGTCGAAGGAAGAGATACTTGACATTGGCAAAGCTCTAGCAAATGAACTACACGATCTTTTGTGCTAGTCTTAGGATTGGGTCTTGTCCATCACATCATTCTCCTAATGATGTGATCCCGTTATCAACGACATCCAATGTCCATAGCCAGGAAACCATGACTATCTGTTGATCACAACGAGCTAGTCAACTAGAGGCTCACTAGGGACATATTGTGGTCTATGTATTCACACGTGTATTACGATTTCCGGATAATACAGTTATAGCATGAATAAAAGACAATTATCATGAACAAGGAAATATAATAATAATACTTTTATTATTGCCTCTAGGGCATATTTCCAACAGTCTCCCACTTGCACTAGAGTCAATAATCTAGTTCACATCGCCATGTGATTAACACTCACAGGTCACATCGCCATGTGACTAATACCCAAGAGTTTACTAGAGTCAGTAGTCTAGTTCACATCACTATGTGATTAACACTCAATGAGTTTTATGTTTGATCATGTTGCTTGTGAGAGAGGTTTTAGTCAACGGGTCTGAACCTTTCAGATCCGTGTGTGCTTTACAAATCTCTATGTCATCTCCTAGATGCAGCTACCACGCTCTATTTGGAGCTATTCCAAACAACTGTTCTACTTGGAGCTATTCTAAATTATTGCTCCATTATATGTATCCGGTCTCTCTACTCAGAGCTATCCGGATAGGTGTCAAGCTTGCATCGTCGTAACCTTTACGACGAACTCTTTTACCACCTCCATAATCGAGAAAATTCCTTAGTCCACTAGTTACTAAGGATAACTTTGACCGCTGTCCTGTGAGCCATTCTTGGATCACTCTTGTACCCCTTGACTGACTCATGGCAAGGCACACTTCAGGTGCGGTACACAGCATAGCATACTGAAGAGCCTACGTCTTAAGCATAGGGGACGACCTTCGTCCTTTCTCTCTATTCTGCCGTGGTCGAGCTTTAAGTCTTAACTTCGTACCTTACAACTCAGGCAAGAACTCCTTCTTTGACTGGTCCATCTTGAACACCTTCAAGATCATGTCAAGGTATGTGCTCATTTGAAAGTATTATTAAGCATTTTGATCTATCCTTATAGATCTTGATGCTCAATGTTCAAGTAGCTTAATCCAGGCTTTCCATTGAAAAACACTTTCAAAATAACCCTATATGCTTTCCAGAAATTCTACGTCATTTCTGATCAACAATATGTCAACAACATATACTCATCAGAAATTCTATAGTGCTCCCACTCACTTCTTTGGAAATACAAGTTTCTCATAAACTTTGTACAAACCCAAAATTTTTGATCATCATCAAAGCATACATTCCAACTCCGAGATGCTCACTCCAGTCCTTAGAAGGATTGCTGGAGCTTTGCATACTTATTAGCATCTTTCGGGATTGACAAAACCTTCCGGTTGTATCACATACAACCTTTCCTCATTAAAATCGTCGAGGAAACAATGTTTTGACATCCTATCTGCAAGATTTCATAAATAATGCAGTAATCGCTAATATAATTCCAACAGACTCTTAGCATCGCTACGAGTGAGAAAATCTCATCGTAGTCAACTCCTTGAACTTGTCGGAAAACATCTTAACGACAAGTCGAGCTTTCTTAATGGTGACATTTACCATCATTGTCCGTCTTCCTTTTGAAATCCATCTGTACTCATTAGCCTTACGACCATCGAGCCGTTCTGCCAAAGTCTACACTTTGTTTTCATACATGGATCCTCTCTCGGATTTTATGGCCTCAAGCCATTTATCGGAATCCGGGCCCACCATCGCTTCTCCATAGCTCGTAGGTTCATTGTTGTCTAGCAACATGACCTTCAAGACAGGATTACGTACCACTCTGAAGTAGTACGCATCCTTGTCATCCTACGAGGTTTGGGAGTGACTTGATCCGAAGTTTCATGATCAATATCATAAGCTTCCACTTCAATTGGTGTAGGTGCCACAGGAACAACTCCCTGTGCCCTGTCACACACTAGTTGAAGAGACGGTTCAATAACCTCATCAAGTCTCCACCATCCTCCCACTCAATTCTTTCGAGAGAAACTTTTCCTCGAGAAAGGACCCGATTCTAGAAACAATCCATATTGCTTTCGGATCTGAATTAGGAGGTATACCCAACTGTTTTGGGTTTCCTATGAAGATGCATTTTATCCGCTTTGGGTTCGAGCTTATCAACCTGAAACTTTTTCATATAAGCGTCGCAGCCCCAAACTTTTAAGAAACGACAACTTAGGTTTCTCTAAACCATAATTCATACGGTGTCATCTCATCGGAATTACGTGGTGCCCTATTTAAAGTGAATGTGGTTGTCTCTAATGCCTAACCCATGAACGATAGTGGTAATTCGATAAGAGACATCATGGTACGCACCATATCCAATAGGGTGCAACTATGATGTTCGGACACACCATCACATTATGGTGTTCCAGGCGGTATTAATTGCGAAACAATTTCCACAATGTCTTAATTGTGTGCCAAAACTCGTAACTCAGATATTCATCTCTATGATCATATCATAGACATTTTATCCTCTTGTCACAATGATCTGCTACTTCACTCTGAAATTACTTGAACCATTCAATAATTCAGACTTGTGTTTCATCAAGTAAATATACTCAACATTTACTCGAATCATCTGTGAAGTAAGAACATAATGATATTCACTGCATGCCTCAGCACTCATTCGACTGCACACATCAAAATGTGTTACTTCCAACAAGTTGCTATCTTGTTCCATCTTACTGAAAATGAGGCTTTTCAGTCATCTTGCCCATGTGGTATGATTTGCATATCTCAAGTGATTCAAAATCAAGTGAGTCCGAACGATCCATTTGCATGGAGTTTCTTCATGCATATACACCAATAGACATGGTTCGCATGTCTCAAACTTTTCAAAAACGAGTGAGTCCAAAGATCCATCAACATGGAGCTTCTTCATGCGTTTTATACCATTATGACTTACATGGCAGTGCCACAAGTAAGTGGTACTATCATTACTATCTTATATCTTTTGGCATGAAAATGTGTATCACTACGACCGAGATTCAATAAACCATTCCTTTAGGTGCAAGACCATTGAAGGTATTATTCAAAAATAGAGTAACCATTATTCTCCTTAAATGAATAACCGTATTGCGATAGACATAATCCAATCATGTCTATGCTCAACGCAAACACCAATCTCGGTGGTAGAGGGAGCGTGCGATGCTTGATCATATCAACCTTGGAAACACTTCCAACATATATCGTCAGCTCACCTTTAGCTAGTCTCCGTTTATTCCGTAGCTTTTATTTCGAGTTACTAACACTTAGCAACCGAACCGGTATCCAATACCCTGGTGCTACTAGGAGTACTAGTAAAGTACACATTAACATAATGTATATCCAATATACTTCTATCGACCTTGCCAGCCTTCTCATCTACCAAGTATCTAGGGTAATGCTGCTCCAGTGGTTGTTCCCCTTATTACAGAAGCACTTAGTCTCGGGTTTGGGTTCAACCTTGGGTTTCTTCACTAGAGCAGCAGCTGAATTGCCGTTTCATGAAGTATCCCTTTGTTCCCTTGCCCTTCTTGAAACTAGTGGTTTCACCAACCATCAACAATTGATGCTCCTTCTTGATTTCTACTTTCGCGGTGTCAAACATCATGAATATTTCAAGGATCATCATATCTATCCCTGATATGTTATAGTTAATCACGAAGCTCTAGCAGCTTGGTGGCAATGACTTTGGGGAAACATCACTATCTCATCTGGAGGATCAACTCCCACTCGATTCAAGTGATTGTTGTGCTCAGACAATCTGAGCACAAGCTCAACGATTGAGCTTTTCTCCCTTAGTTTGCAGGCTAAGAAAATCGTCGGAGGTCTTATACCTCTTGACGTGGGCACGAGCCTGAAATCCCAATTTCAGCCCTCGAAACATCTCATATGTTCCGCGACGTTTCGAAAACGTCTTTGGTGCCTCTACTTAAACCATTTAATTGAACTATCACGTAGTTATCAAAACGTGTATGTCCGATGTTCGCAACATCGACAAACGACGTTGGGGTTCAGCACACTGAGCGGTGCATTAAGGACATAAGCTTTCTACTGATCGCATAATCGCTACTATCAACTTTCAACTATATTTTCTCTAGGAACATATCTAAACAGTGGAACTAAAGCGCGAGCTTACGACATAATTTGCAAAAGGTCTTTTGACTATGTTCAGGATAATTAAGTTCATCTTATGAACTCCCACTTAGATAGACATCCCTCTGGTCATCTAAGTGATCACATGATCCGAGTCAACTAGGCCGTGTCCGATCATCACGTGAGACGGACTAGTCATCATCGGTGAACATCTTCATGTTGATCGTATCTACCATACGACTCATGCTCGACCTTTCGGTCTCCGTGTTCCGAGGCCATGTCTGCACATGCTAGGCTCGTCAAGTTAACCCTAAGTGTTTTCGCTGTGTAAAACTGTCTTACACCCGTTGTATGTGAACGTAAGAATCCATCACACCCGATCATCACGTGGTGCTTAGAAGCGACGAACTGTAGCAACGGTGCACAGTTAGGGGAGAACACTTCTTGAAATTTTGTAAGGGATCATCTTATTTACTACCGTCGTCCTAAGCAAACAAGATGCATAAACATGATAAACATCACATGCAATCAAATAGTGACATGATATGGCCAATATCATTTTGCTCCTTTTGATCTTCATCTTCGGGGCTCCATGATCATCATCGTCACCGGCACGACACCATGATCTCCATCATCATGATCTCCATCATCGTGTCTTCATGAAGTTGTCACGCCAACGACTACTTCTACTTCTATGACTAACGCGTTTAGCAATAAAGTAAAGTAGTTTACATGGCGTTCTTCAATGACACGCAGGTCATACAATAAATAAAGACAACTCCTATGGCTCCTGCCGGTTGTCATACTCATCGACATGCAAGTCGTGAATCCTATTACAAGAACATGATCAATCTCATACATCACATATCATTCATCACATTCTTCTTGGCCATATCACATCACATAGCATACCCTGCAAAAACAAGTTAGACGTCCTCTAATTGTTGTTGCATGTTTTACGTGGCTGCTATGGGTTTCTAGCAAGAACGTTTCTTACCTACGCAAGACCACAACGTGATATGCCAATTGCTATTTACCCTTCATAAGGACCCTTTTCATCGAATCCGTTCCGACTAAAGTGGGAGAGACTGGCACCCGCTAGCCACCTTATGCACCAAGTGCATGTCAATCGGTGGAACCTGTCTCACGTAAGAGTACGTGTAAGGTCGGTCCGGGCCGCTTCATCCCACAATACCGTCGAAACAAGATTGGACTAGTAACGGTAAGCATATTGAACAACATCAACGCCCACAACTACTTTGTGTTCTACTCGTGCAAAGAATCTACGCAATAGACCTAGCTCATGATGCCACTGTTGGGGAACGTAGCAGAAATTCAAAATTTTCCTACGTGTCACCAAGATCTATCTATGGAGAGACCAGCAACGAGTAGAAAGAGAGTGCATCTACATACCCTTGTAGATCGCTAAGCGGAAGCGTTCAAGTGAACGGGGTTGATGGAGTCGTACTCGTCGTGATTCAAATCACCGATGATCCTAGTGCCGAACGGACGGCACCTCCGCGTTCAACACACGTACAGCCCGGTGACGTCTCCCACGCCTTGATCCAGCAAGGAGAGAGGGAGAGGTTGAGGAAGACTCCATCCAGCAGCAGCACAACGGCGTGGTGGTGGTGGAGGAGCGTGGCAATCCTGCAGGGCTTCGCCAAGCACCGCGGGAGAGGAGGAGTACTTGTGAGAGGGGAGGGCTGCGCCAGAACTTCGTCTATAGCTCCCATGCGCCTCCCCACTATATATAGGGGTGGAGGGGCTGGTTTCTTGCCCTCCAAGTCCATTGGGGCGTTGGCCAAGGTGGGAGGAAAGAAATCTCATTATTTCCTTCCCCACCGATTGTTATCCCCCCTTTTTAGGGATCTTGATCTTATCCCTTCGGGATATGATCTTATTCCTTCTAAGGGGGGATCTTGGTGCGCCTTGACCAGGGGTGTGGGGCCTTGCCCCCACTACCCACGTCCATGTGGGTCCCCCCATGCAGGTGGGCCCCACTCCGGAACCTTCTAGAACCTTCCCGGTACAATACCGAAAAATCCCGAACATTTTCCGGTGGCCAAAATAGGACTTCCCATATATAAATCTTTACCTCCGGACCATTCCGGAACTCCTCGTGACGTCCGGGATCTCATCCGGGACTCCGAACAACATTCGGTAACCACATACAAACTTCCTTTATAACCCTAGCGTCATCGAACCTTAAGTGTGTAGACCCTACGGGTTCGGGAGACATGTAGACATGACCGAGACGTTCTCCGGTCAATAACCAACAGCGGGATCTGGATACCCATGATGGCTCCCACATGTTCCACGATGATCTCATCGGATGAACCACGATGTCAAGGACTTAATCAATCCCGTATTCAATTCCCTTTGTCTATCGGTATGTTACTTGCCCGAGATTCGATCGTCGGTATCCAATACCTTGTTCAATCTCGTTACCGGCAAGTCACTTTACTCGTTCCGTAACACATCATCCCGTGATCAACTCCTTGGTCACATTGCGCATATGATGATGTCCTACCGAGTGGGCCCAGAGATACCTCTCCGTTTACACGGAGTGACAAATCCCAGTCTCGATCCGCATAAAACAATAGATACTTTCGGAGATACCTGTAGTGCACCTTTATAGTCACCCAGTTACGTTGTGACGTTTGATACACCCAAAGCACTCCTACGGTATCCAGGAGTTACACGCTCTCATGGTCGAAGGAAGAGATACTTGACATTGGCAAAGCTCTAGCAAATGAACTACACGATCTTTTGTGCTGGTCTTAGGATTGGGTCTTGTCCATCACATCATTCTCCTAATGATGTGATCCCGTTATCAACGACATCCAATGTCCATAGCCAGGAAACCATGACTATCTGTTGATCACAACGAGCTAGTCAACTAGAGGCTCACTAGGGACATATTGTGGTCTATGTATTCACACGTGTATTACGATTTCCGGATAATACAGTTATAGCATGAATAAAAGACAATTATCGTGAACAAGGAAATATGATAATAATACTTTTATTATTGCCTCTAGGGCATATTTCCAACACGATGAACCCGTTTTGGGAGAGCCAGAAGGTCTCGAACCGGAATCGAGGGGTGATTGGCGGACGCTCGTCAGCCGAGGGGAGGAGCAGAGGGACATGATCCGAGCCAATCCGGGTGATGGCGTGAAGGGAGGCAAGGGAGCAGCGGAGGTCCCACTCGGGGGACATTAGGACCCAGTCCAAGACGGACTGGGTCGGGGTGGCCTGCCGATTGGTCCAGGTGAACCTAGCACCAATCCTATCAATTTTGCAGAGACCAAGGTCGGCAATGAAGTCATTGAACATTTGCATCCGAGCAAAGTAGACATTAGCATTGCTCTTGTCTTCCGCAACACGAAGGAGGTTAAAATCGCCACCCACCACCACCGGAAGGGAGGCCGCAGAGATCTTCTGGTGGAGCTCCTTGAGAAAGGCGGCAGACCGACTATGGTCTGCCGGCCCGTAGACGATGATGACCTCCCACTTGAAGTTGAGAGACCTCTCAAATAGCTCCATGCTCACAAAGAATTCTCCCCGGTCCATGCTCCCCACCTCAAAGGTGGCATCCTTCACGCCTAAAAGGATGCCACCCGAGTGGCCGGCACTCCCACTAGAAGGGAGCCAATGCCACGCAAAGAGGTGGGAGCTCAGACAGTCAAGCTCAGGGAGAGAGAATTCAAGATGCATGGTTTCTTGGATGGCAACTATGTCAATGTGTTCCTCACGCATGTACTCTATGAGTTGACGGTGTCGGCCATAATGGCTGAAACCGCGGATGTTCTAGAACAAGGCACGCATTAAGGCGCCATTGGGGGGCTGCTTGACCCCAGGACACGAGAGGCACTTTAAGCACGGAGGGCCGCGGTGCGGGAGCGAGTGCGACCACGGATTTCAACCTCCCCCACCGGGGGATGGGCACCTAACTGCCTCAACGCCGCCGGGGGAGGGGCCTCACCGGCCGAGGGCGGAACAGGAGGCAGAAGGAGAGCCGCACGGGCCTCCGTGAGCCTCCCATCAAGGATCTCGCGGGCGCGAATAGCCGCAATCTGGACTAAGGGGGGCCAACTTCCCCCCTAAAAATGATCTCCGAGTCAGAGGCCACCTTCACGAGGTTGCCAAGAGGAATCGACTCAAGAGCAGAGAAGGAACAGACGAAGCTGAAGGGGGAATGGCAGGCGTACCTGACTCCAGGTTCCGAGTAGCAGCACAGATCTCTGCCCACTCGGTGATGGGCAGAGTCGGACTGCCCTCAGGGTGCGCCGCATCCAGCTGAGCACTCCGACGGGACACAACCACTGGGGAGGAGGCCGACCGGCCTCGGCACGAGTAGGTGGCGGATCATGGAGGGGGGGCTGGGTGGCCACGGGGGTGGTTACCCGAGCCTCCCCATCCGTGGTCAGGGCCCCCGCTGGTGAAGCCAGATGAGCGGACACGGAGCAGCAGAGGAGGAGCGAAGCCGGTGCCGGGGGCAGCAGGGTCGGAGGAGCCTCGGGGGGGGGGGCTGAGCGGCCGCGGGGGGCGACGCCGAAAGGGGGGCGTCAGCCACCGGGGCTACAACCACCACAGGGGAGATCACCTGATCGACCAGGGGCAAACTGGGGACCGGAGTATCCGCCGAGGGGAGGACCAACTCCGGCCCCAGCGCGACGGGAGCAGCCGAGGAGGGAGAGCGCGGTGAAGAAGCCGGGCAGACGACCAGGCCGACGCTGGAGATGCCGCTCGCCTCGGAGGAGGTCGCCGCAGAGGTCGAGGGACCGCCGAAGGCCTGGCTGAGGGCGGCCTGGCGTCCCTTGCCCCGGCGGCAGGAGGAGAGGGCGAGGGGGACGGGGAGCAAGAGTCCTCCGACCCCCTCCTCATCTGAGCGGTGGGAGCGGTGCTACCTCTTGAGCTTGCGTTGGATTTCCCCGAAGAGGAAAGGATGATGCAGCAAAGTAGCGTAAGTATTTCCCCCAGTTTTTGAGAACCAAGGTATCAATCTAGTAGGAGGCTACACGCAAGTCCCTCGTACCTACACAAAAACAATAGCTCAACGCAACCAACGCGATTAGGGGTTGTCAATCCCTTCACGGTCACTTACGGGAGTGAGATCTGATAGAGATGATAGATAATATTTTTGGTATTTTTGATATAGAGATGCAAAGTGAAAAGTTAAAGGCAAAGTAAAAAAGCAAAGCAAGATTAAAGTGATGGAGATTGATATGATGAGAATAGACCCGGGGGCCATATGTTTCACTAGTGGCTTCTCTTAAGAGCATAAGTATTCTACGGTGGGTGAACAAATTACTGTTGAGCAATTGACAGAATTGAGCATAATTATGAGAATATCTAGGTATGATCATGTATATAGGCATCACGTCCGAGACAAGTAGACCGACTCCTGCCTGCATCTACTACTATTACTCCACTCATCGACCGCTATCCAGCATGCATCTAGAGTATTAAGTTAAAAATAGAGTAAGGCCTTAATCAAGATGACATGATGTAGAGAAATAAATTCATGCAATATGAAATAAACCCCATCTTGTTATCCTCGATGGAAATGATGCAATACGTGCCTTGTTGCCCCTTCTGTCACTGGGAAAGGACACCACAAGATCGAACCCAAAGCTAAGCACTTCTCCCTTGGAAAGAAAAACCAATCTATTAGGCCAAACCAAACTGATAATTCAAAGAGACTTGCAAAGATAACCAATCATACATAAAAGGATTTAGAGAAGATTCAAATATTATTCATAGATAGACTTGATCATAAACCCACAATTCATCGGTCTCAACGAACACATCGCAAAAAGAAGATTACATCGAATAGATCTCCACGAGAGAGGGGGAGAACATTGTATTGAGATCCAAAAAGAGAGAGGAAGCCATCTAGCTACTAACTATGGACCCGAAGGTCTGAGGTAAACTACTCACACTTCATCAGAGAGGCTATGATGATGTAGAAGCCCTCCGTGATGACGGCCCTCTCCGACGGAGCTCCGAAACAGGCCCCAAGATGGGATCTCGTGGATACAGAAAGTTGCGACAATGGAATTAGGTTTTTGGCTCCGTCTCTGATCATTTGGGGGTACGTAGATATATATAGGAGGAAGGAGTACGTCGGTGGAGCAACAGGGGGCCCACGAGGCAGGGGCGCGCCCTAGGGGGGCACCCCCCACCCTCGTGACCGCCTCTGTTACTTCTTGGAGTAGGGTCCAAGTCTCCTGGATCACGTCCGGTGAGAAAATCACGTTCCCGAAGGTTTCATTCCGTTTGGACTCCGTTTGATATTCCGTTTCTTCGAAACACTGAAATAGGCAAAAAACAGCAATTCTGGGCTGGGCCTCCGGTTAATAGGTTAGTCCCAAAAATAATATAAAAGTGGAAAATAAAGCCCAATATAGTCCAAAACAGTAGATAATATAGCATGGAGCAATAAAAAATTATAGATACGTTGGAGACGTATCAGGCATCCAAAAGCTTAATTCATGCTCGTCCTCGAGTAGGTAAATGATAAAAAGAGAATTTTTGATGCGGAGTGCTACTTGGCATAATTTCAATGCAAATCTTCTTAATTGTGGTATGAATATTCAGATTTGAAAGATTGAAGACAAAAGTTCATATTGACATAAAATAATAATACTTCAAGCATACTAACAAAGCAATTATGTCTTCTCAAAATAACATGGCCAAAGAAAGTTATCCCTACAAAATCATATGGTCTGGCTATGCTCTATATTCACCACACAAAGTATTTAAATCATGCACAACCCCGATGAAAAGCCAAGCAATTGTTTCATACTTTAACTTTTTCAAAACTTTTTCGATCTTCACGCAATACATGAGCGTGAGCCATGGATATAACACTTGTATGTGGAATAGAATGGTGGTTGTGGAGAAGACAAAAGGAGGGGAAGATAGTCTCACATCAACTAGGCGTATCAATGAGTTATGGAGATGCCCATCTATAGATATCAATGTGAGTGAGTAGGGATTGCCATGCAATGGATGCACTAGAGCTATAAGTATATGAAAGCTCATCAAAAGAAACTAAGTAGGTGTGCATCCAACTCGCTTGCTCACGAAGACCTAGGGCAATTTTGAGGAAGCCCATCATTGGAATATACAAGCCAAGTTCTATAATGAAAAATTCCCACTAGTATATGAAAGTGACAGAATGATAGCCTCTCTATCATGAAGATCATGGTGCTACTTTGAAGCACAAGTGTGGTAAAAGGATAGTAACATTGTCCCTTCTCTCTTTTTCTCTCATTTTTATTATTTGGGCCTTCTCTTTTTTTATGGCCTCTTTTTTTATTTTTATTTTATTTTTCGTCAGGAGTCTCATCCCGACTTATGGGGGAATCATAGTCTCCAACATTCTTTCCTCACTTGGGACAATGCTCTAAAACTTGATGATCATCACACTTTTATTTTTCTTACAACTCAACAATTACAAACCGATACTTAGAACAAAATATGACTCTATATGAATGCCTCCGGCGGTGTACCGGGATATGCAATGAATCAAGAGTGACATGTATGAAAGAATTATGAACGGTGGCTTTGCCACAAATATGATGTCAACTACATGATCATGCTAGCAATATGACAATGATGGAGCGTGTCATAATAAACGGAACGGTGGAAAGTTGCATGGCAATATATCTCGGAATGGCTATGGAAATGCCATGATAGGTAGGTATGGTGGCTGTTTTGAGGAAGGTATATGATGGGTGTATGATACCGAAGAAAGGTGTGCGGTATTAGAGAGGTTAGCAATGGTGGAAGGATAGGAAAAAGTGCGTATAATCCATGGACTCAACATTAGTCATAAAGAACTCATATACTTATTGCAAAAATCTAGAAGTTATCAAAGCAAAGTATTACGCGCATGCTCCTAGGGGGATAGATTGGTAGGAAAAGACCATCGCTCGTCCCCGACCGCCACTCATAAGGAAGACAATCAATAAATAAATCATGCTCCGACTTCATCACATAACGGTTCACCATAGGTGCATGCTACGGGAATCACAAACTTTAACACAAGTATTCTTTAAATTCACAACTACTCAACTAGCATGACTCAAATATTATCACCTCCATATCTCAAAACAATTATCAAGCTTCAATCTTTTCTTAGTATTCAACGCACTCAAAAGAAAGTTTCACAAATCTTGAATACCAAGCATATTAATATTAAGCAAATTACCATGCTATTAAGACTCTCAAAATAATCTAAGTGAAGCATGAGAGATCAATAGTTTCTTTAAAACAAATCCACCACCGTGCTCTAAAAGATCTAAGTGAAGCACATAGAGCAAAATTATAACGCTCAAAAAGTTATGAGTGAAGCACATAGAGCAAAACTACATAGCTCAAAAGATATAAGTGAAGCACATAGAGTATTCTATCAAATTCCAATTCATGTATGGCTCTCTCAAAAGGTGTGTACAGCAAGAATGATTGTGGCACACTAACAAACGAAGACACAAATAATACAAGACGCTTCAAGCAAAACACATATCATGTTGGTGAATAAAAATATAGCTCCAAGTAAATTACCGATGGAAGTAGACGAAAGAGGGGATGCCTTCCGGGGCATCCCCAAGCTTTGACTTTTTGGTGTCCTTGGATTATCTTGGGGTGCCATGGGCATCCCCAAGCTTAGGATCTTGCCACTCCTTGTTCCATAATCCATCAAAAGAATTCATCCAAAACTTGAAAACTTCACAACACAAAACTCAATAGAAATCTCGTGAGCTCCGTTAGAGAAAGAAAACAAAAGACCACTTCAAGGTACTGTAATGAACTCATTATTTATTTATATTGGTATTAAACCTACTGTATTCCAACTTCTATATGGATTATAAACCATTTTACTAGCCATAGATTCATCAAAATAAGCAAACAACACACGAAAAATAGAATCTGTCACAAACAGAACAGTCTGTAGTAATCTGTAACTAACGCAAACTTCTGGAACTTCAAAAAATCTACCCAAATTGGAAGACCTAGACAATTTGTTTATTGATCAGCAGAAATTGGAATCATTATTTTATCACGTTCTGGTGATTTTTAATAATTCGGGCACTGAGCGCAAAGTTTCTGGAAATTACAGCAAGATCAAATAACTATCATCCAAGAAGATCCAATAGGTCTAACTTGGCACAAACACTAATTAAAACACAAAACCACATCCAAACAGAAGGTAGATGGGTTATTTATTCCTAAACAGAAGAAAAACAAAAAAACTAAAAATAAAATTGGGTTGCCTCCCAACAAGCGCTGTCGTTTAACGCCCCTAGCTAGGCATAAAAGCGAGGATAGATCTAAGTATTGCCATCTTTGGTAGGTAATCCATAAGTGGCTCTCATGATAGTTTCATATGGAAATTTTATTTTCTTTCTAGGAAAGTGTTTCATGCCCTTTTTTAATGGAAATTTAAATCTAATATTCCCTTCCTTCATATCAATAATCGCACCAACCGTTCTAAGGAAAGGTCTACCAAGAATAATAGGGCAAGAAGGATTGCAATCTATATCAAGAACGATAAAATCTACGGGCACATAATTCCTATTTGCAACAATAATAACATCATTAATTCTTCCCATAGGTTTCTTAATAGTGGAATCCACAAGATGCAAGTTTAGAGAGCAATCATCAAGATCACGGAAATCTAGCAAATCACACAAAGTTTTGGGAATAGTGGAGACACTAGCATCCAAATCACACAAAGCATAAAACTCATGATCTTTAATTTTAATTTTAATAGTTGGTTCCCACTCATCATAGCGTTTTCTAGGGATAGAGACTTTCAACTCAAGTTTTTCTTCATAAGATTGCATCAAGGCATCAACAATATGTTCGGTAAAGGCTTTCTTTTGACTATAAGCATGAGGAGAATTTAGCACGGATTGCAACAAGGAAATACAATCAATTAGAGAGCAACTTTCATAATTAAATTCCTTGAAATCCAATATAGTGGGTTTAGCAACATCTAGGGTTTTATTTCTTTCAATCCCACTTTCATCATAAAGATCTAAATACTCCGAATTTTTGGAATGCCTTCTAGGTAAAGGAAGATCATATTCAGTTTCATCAAGATTCATATTGCAAAACAAAGATTTGATAGGAGACACATCAATAACTTTTAGATCTTCATTTGGATTTTCATAGGAATTCGGTTTAGCGGCCATCTTATTGACTAAGGTAGCTTGCATATTCGAAATTTCAGCAGTCATCTTTTCAAGACGAGCAATTTGGGATCTTATACCATCAAATTCCTTAGACATATAATCGAGCTCTTTATTCATATAACTCATAAAACTTTGTTGTTCCTTAAGCTCGTTTCTAAAGAAATTATTATGCTCAAATTGCAAAACCATAAACTTCCTAACATTGTTTTCGATCTCCTCTAACCTTTTAAGGTGAAGATCACCAAATATAGGTAGAGCCATCGCGACAAACAAGCAATCCAACACACGAGCAAACAAAAGGCAAGCGAGAAAAAGGCAAACAGAAAGAGAGAAGGAGATTGGGAGAGAGAGGGCAAATAAAACAGCAAGGGTGAAGTGGGGGAGAGGAAAACGAGAGGCAAATGGCAACTAATGTAATGCGGGAGATAGGGATTGTGATGGGTACTTGGTATGTTGACTTTTGTGCATACTCCCCGGCAACGGCGCCAGAAATTATTCTTGCTACCTCTTGAGCTTGCATTGGATTTCCCCGAAGAGGAAATGATGATGCAGCAGAGTAGCATAAGTATTTCCCTCCATTTTTGAGAACCAAGGTATCAATCCAGTAGGAGGCTACACGCAAGTCCCTCGTACCTACACAAAAACAATAGCTCAACGCAACCAATGCGATTAGGGGTTGTCAATCCCTTCACGGTCACTTACGGGAGTGAGATCTGATAGAGATGATAGATAATATTTTTGGTATTTTTGATATAGAGATGCAAAGTGAAAAGTAAAAGGCAAAGTAAAAAAGCAAAGCAAGATTAAAGTGATGGAGATTGATATGATGAGAATAGACCCGGGGGCCATAGGTTTCACTAGTGGCTTCTCTCAAGATCATAAGTATTCTACGGTGGGTGAACAAATTACTATTGAGAAATTGACAGAATTGAGCATAGTTATGAGAATATCTAGGTATGATCATGTATATAGGCATCACGTCCGAGACAAGTAGACCGACTCCTGCCTGCATCTACTACTATTACTCCACTCATCGACCGCTATCCAGCATGCATCTAGAGTATTAAGTTAAAAACAGAGTAACGCCTTAAGCAAGATGACATGATGTAGAGAGATAAATTCATGCAATATGAAATAAACCCCATCTTGTTATCCTCGATGGCAACGATGCAATACGTGCCTTGCTGCCCCTTTTGTCACTAGGAAAGGACACCGCAAGATCGAACCCAAAGCTAAGCACTTCTCCCTTGGCAACAAAAACCAATCTAGTAGGCCAAACCAAACTGATAATTCGAAGAGACTTGCAAAGATAACCAATCATACATAAAAGAATTCAGAGAAGATTCAAATATTAATCATAGATAGACTTGATCATAAACCCACAATTCATCTGTCTCAACAAACACACCGCAAAAAGAAGATTACATCGAATAGATCTCCATGAGAGAGGGGGAGAACATTGTATTGAGATCCAAAAAGAGAGAAGAAGCTATCTAGCTACTAACTATGGACCCGAAGGTCTGAGGTAAACTACTCACACTTCATCAAAGAGGCTATGATGATGTAGAAGCCCTCCGTGATGACGGCCCTCTCGGCGGAGCTCCGAAACAGGCCCCGAGATGGGATCTCGTGAAAGTTGCGGCGGTGGAATTAGGTTTTTGGCTCCGTCTCTGATCGTTTGGGGGTACGTAGGTATATATAGGAGGAAGGAGTACGTCGGTGGAGCAACTGGGGGCCCACGAGGCAGGGGGCGCGCCCTAGGGGGGCGCCCCCCACCCTCGTGACCGCCTCTGTTACTTCTTGGAGTAGGGTCCAAGTCTCCTGGATCACGTTCAGTGAGAAAATCACGTTCCCGAAGGTTTCATTCCGTTTGGACTCCGTTTGATATTCCGTTTCTTCGAAACACTGAAATAGGCAAAAAAACAACAATTCTGGGTTGGGCCTCCGGTTAATAGGTTAGTCCCAAAAATAATATAAAAGTGGAAAATAAAGCCCAATATAGTCCAAAACAGTAGATAATATAGCATGGAGCAATCAAAAGTTATAGATACGTTGGAGACGTATCAAGCGGCCACGATGACGTCCGTGGTAGTCCCCATCGGCCCCCGGGTTGCCACCAGGGAGGCCAGAGTCGAAGAAGCGGGGGCGGCCGACGTGGTTGGGAGGCTCGGGGGAGATCCTGAGGTCAAAGCCCTGGTCGTTGAAGAAAACACGGACGATGGTGCGGAGCTTGGAGGAGTCGAGACATTTGACCTTGACCCAGACCTCCTCCTCTTCGCGCAGAGAGAGTTTATCGACCACCACCACCTTGCCCAAGAGACGGGACATCTGGCGGATGACGAGCTCAGACCGTGCAATATCAGGGAGGCCGGCCACAAGAATGCTAGCGGTGTCAAGAACGGCCATGGCCTGAGCATCAAGGATCGGCTCACAGATGTCGACAACCAGCTGGTTGAGAGCGAGCGTGATCCGGCCACTGCGCATCGCTAGCCGTAGCTGACGGCATCGGGGAAGGCGACGGTGAAGATGTGGCCAACGGTGGGGGTGACCGCCCAGTCCCACTGGCGACGGTAGAGGTGGTTGAGCTCGGCCTCGATCATCTCCGGGGAGGCCACCCCGTCGACCACCGTGATGACCGCCTGGAGGGAGGGGGAGGGAGGTGGCACGTCAGGGACCTCGAGGTGGAAGAAGCCCAGCCCCTCGATGCCGTGGTCGTACATCATGAGCTCGAACATCACCGGACGGTCCGGGCACAGGAGGGCAGGGTGCCTCGGATCCTTGCAAAGGTAGCAGCACTGGGGGTTGACGCATTCGACTTGCGAGTGGCCCACCACCCCGCAATTGAAGCACGAAGGGTGGGGAAGGCCGGAGACGGGGCCCGGAGTGGAAGAGGAGCGCAGACCCGGAGGGGTAGGACCGGACTGGGCGCCCCACCCCGCGCCGCGGCGCTTCCTCTTCTTGGCGGGGCTGGAGCGTCCATGGGCAGGGCCCCCACCAGGAGCAGCAGCCACGGACGAGGGCGCGGACGCCACCGCATGAGGTGGCACGTACTTCCCGGCGGGAGGCGCCGGAGGCTGGGCGGGACTGCATGGAGAGGTCAGTCGAGAAGACCAAGGCGGGGTGGGAGATCAGGCGCGACGGGGAGCAGGGGAGGGCGAGCGGTGCCGGGAACACCAGTAACCCGAAGCAGCCGGACGGGGGGAGCGGGATCGTCCCCGTGAGTCGCGGCGGCTCGGGGAGCGGCGGCCCGCGCAACCTCCCTCCTGGAGGTCACTAAGCTCGCGATGCAGCTCGTCCTCGCGGCGAAGCGCCTCGGGCGACGGCCGAGGCGGGTCGCGCTGGTCGGACCGCTCGTCGGCGCGGCGTTTATACCGCACGCCGCCGTCGTCCCACTCCCGGGGCATCGGGGGCCGAGGCGTGCTACTTCTTGAGCATTGCGTTGGATTTCCTTGAAGAGGAAAGGATGATGCAGCAGAGTAGAGTAAGTATTTCCCTCGGTTTTTTGAGAACCAAGGTATCAATCCAGTAGGAGGCTACGCGCGAGTCCCTCGTACCTACACAAAACAAATAGCTCAATGCAACCAACGCGATTAGGGGTTGTCAATCCCTTCACGGTCACTTACGAGAGTGAGATCTCATAGAGATGATAGATAATATTTTTGGTATAAAGATGCAAAGTAAAATAAAAGGGAAAAGTAAAAAATCAAAGCAATAATAAAGTGATGGAAGATTGATATGATGAGAATAGACCCGGGGGCCATATATTTCACTAGTGGCTTCTCTCAAGAGCATAAGTATTCTACGGTGGGTGAACAATTACTGTTGAGCAATTGACAGAATTGAGCATAGTTATGAGAATATCTAGGTATGATCATGTATATAGGAATCACATCCGAGACAAGTAGACCGACTCCTGCCTGCATCTACTACTATTACTCCACTCATCGACCGCTATCCAACATGCATCTAGAGTATTAAGTTCAAGAAAACAAAGTAACGCCTTAAGCAAGATGACATGATGTAGAGTAATAAATTCATGCAATATGATAAATACACCATCTTGTTATCCTCGATGGCAACAATACAATACGTGCCTTGCTGCCCCTACTGTCACTGCGAAAGGACACCGCAAGATCGAACCCAAAGCTAAGCACTTCTCCCATTGCAAGAAAACCAATCTAGTAGGCCAAACCAAACTGATAATTCTAAGAGACTTGCAAAGATAACCAATCATACATAAAATAATTCAGAGAAGATTCAAATATTGTTCATAGATAAACTAGATCATAAACCCACAATTCATCGGTCTCAACAAACACACCGCAAAAAGAAGATTACATCGAATAGATCTCCACGAGGGAGGGGAGAACATTGTATTGAGATCCAAAAAGAGAGAATAAGCCATCTAGCTACTAACTCTATGGACTCGAAGGTCTGAGGTAAACTACTCACACTTCATCGGAGGGGCTACGGTGATGATGTAGAAGCCCTCCATGGTGGATTCCCCTTCCGGCGGAACTCCGGAACACGCCCCAAGATGGGATCTCATGGATACAGAAGGTTGCGGCGGTGGAATTAGGTTTTTGGCTCCGTATCTGATCGTTTGGGGGTACGTAGGTATACATAGGAGGAAGTAGTACGTCGGTGGAGCAAAGGAGGGCCCACGAGGCAGGGGGTGCGCCCTAGGGGGGCGCCCTCCACCCTCGTGGCCGCCTCCTTTCTTTCTTGACGGGGGGTCCAAGTCTCCTGGATCATATTCGGTGAGAAAATCACGTTCCCGAAGGTTTCATTCCGTTTGGACTCCGTTTGATATTCTGTTTCTTCGAAGCACTGAAATAGGCAAAAAAACAGCAATTCTGGGATGGGCCTCCGGTTAATAGGTTAGTTACAAAAGTAATATTAAAGTGGAAAATAAAGGCCAATATAGTCCAAAACAGTAGATAATATAGCATGGAGCAATCAAAAATTATAGATACGTTGGAGACGTATCAAGGCGCGGGAGGGGGGCGGGGGAGAAGGAGCCGCACCGGACGTCGGCCGGGAGGGAGCGGGGACGGAGGTGAGCAGCGGGGGGGGGGGGCGCAGGGGGACTCGGGGGAGCAGAGGGGATCGATCGAGAGCAGGGGGCGGCGGATGATGGGACTGGGGGAGTCAGGAGGCCCCTGGGGAGCCAGATCGAGGGCACCAGAGAGCTAGGCCTAGGGCACCCAGGTGGCCCAGCTCCCATGGGCCGATCCAGCTGAGGGGGGAGGCCCAGTCGGCGGGAGCCGAGGATGGGCCGGGCCGGGGTCCAACACACCCGGCGCGGAGGGGGCCTGGCCCAACAGGCGGCGCAGGTTGCACGCGCGTAGGGTTTCCCCTCCCGCGGAAGGCGCCGCCGCCATCGCCGGCGCGGCACCGGAGTGAGCCGGCGATCGGCGAGATGGAGCGAGGGAGGGCCGGAAACGTAACGCAGAGGAGCCGAAGGCAGCGATGAACGGCCGGAAGGGCGACAGCCGCCGCACCGGGGGCGAGGGCACAGGGCCACTGCGAACCGTGGGCGGCGTCGGGGGCGCGACCGGGCCGGCACCGGGCATCGGACGGCACCAGGAGGAGCGGGCGGCGCCCCTTTCGGAGCGTCCGGCCACGCCCTAGGCCCGAGCGCACCGGCGGTGAGCAGCCCCGGCCCTCAACGCTGCGCCTTGGCAGCCATCAGCCCGAGACAAGCTCAAGGGCAGCGCCTGCACCCGCGACGGCCGCGAGCCAGTGGCAGAACCCCGCTCCTGGGGGGCTGAGCCACCGGGCCGGCAGGGCCGCGCGGAGCGGCGCGAGGGGTGGCGCTGGAGAGGCAGGCAGGGGGAAGGGGGGCTCGTCGGCCAGATCCGCCCAGCGCAGCCGGGGGGCGGGGGGACCGGACACGGGGGCCGCGGCAGCCGACGACGGCGGAGGGGACGGAGCCACGAGGGCCGGGGAGGGACAGGCGACAGAAGCGCCGGCGAGGATGCCGGACGTCGCGGCTAGGGGAGCGCCGTCCCGGACATCGCCAGGAGAATCGCCGGAAGCCGAAGCCGCCATCCAATGCCATACACCGTTACCCAGTGATTGTTGTTATTGTTCCCTAGTGTCATGGGCTGGGGGTGTTATTTTGGTTCTAGTTTAATTTATGGCAACATTGGTTCTCCACTCTCAGATTATACATCGACAGTTTACAAACATTGGTACTGACATGACTTGGAGATGTACTGGCTACAGATTGTCGCATGGATGGAAAGTTGTATTATATCGATTTGTCAAGTTTTTACTGAATTTTGTTTCCAGGTCTTTTAACACATTCTAAGAATTTTAGAAGTCCTGTGGTATTCTAGTTAGTTTTAAATGTGCTTTGCTTCACTTTGGAAGATGTCAGTTGTTTGGATTTTAACTCTGCGATCTGCTTGAGATTTTTTTGTTTTCTTCTGAACCTTGTGCTTCTGCCTTTGACGATTTCGTTGAATTCACCATTGACGTAGGTCTTGGTTTAATTCCATCGACATGTTGTACATGCGTACTACTTTTTCTGTTGAATTATTTGATCAAATGTTTGGGTGCCAACTGATAACAGGAGATGTATACACTAAGGATGGAAAGTTTTTATTTGACCAGATTGGGTAACTTCACGCTGAATTTTGTTTTCAGGGGCAAGAGCTCATTGCGAGCATTAACACCATTTACTCGTTCAAAAATTCAGAAAGTCAGCCCTATTCTAGTGATTCTGTACACAATCTAACCCAGCGCTGATGGTGACACTTTCATGGCCTGATGTGGGGTTATGGAACTTCGAAATATACCTGGTCGTTGCTATTTCATTTCATATAATTTCTTGTCACTTATCGGTTGATGAGATATTAATTTCAAGACATGCAAAATTATGTTTCTGCTGAGAAAAACTGTTACTAAATTGTTCCCCTGTAGCAACTTTGTCTCATTTTTATTAAGTGCCTTTTACAATTCAGTAGCAAGGATATAAGGGGAGTTTGTTAAGTTGTAAAGATTGAATTTTTAAATGTTCCACAACATATTATTTCAATATAACAAACCCTGCCTACCTAACAAAATTTTTAAACAAAGAGGATTGTGGATGGAGGGGTTTGGGGTATTAAGGGGTTCTGAGGGGATCGGTTGGAAGGAAGGGATTCACCCAGTCCCCTGAAATCCTCCCCCCCCCCCCCCCCCCCAACCCTCCCTAATCCACTTCTACCAAACAAAGCCTTATTAAGGGGTTGGGCTGGTTGCTTATGTGCCAATCAGGAGAATTTTTCTAGACCTTCCAATTGCCATCCAACGGCTAAGCCCCACAGCCCGTTTTTTCCTTTTCTTCTGATGAGACGCGGTGCGGTTTTACCCCCCTTTTTAGTACACCTGTCTATAAGAGATGGATTAATGCACAAAGCTTACCATCTTTTTTTAACTCAATATAATCACAAATGCTTGCATACACGTAAATGCAATCACCTCTATGAATACGCACGTGCACATATCCGAGATAATGAGCCGGCACATCATTTTAAGATTGATGAATTCGCCACATAAAGCTTGTTTGTCGACGGGGACGTCTTTTCTCACTTAACGAACATCGCCGAAAAGATTGAAATAAATCGGCCATCAGATTGCATAGCTTTTTTTGTGGGAACGGATTGCATAGTTATTTCTACAGAAAAAAAAGTGTAGAAGCTTAGTTTCCTGCCATACCGGGGTAATTTAATTAGGACTGTGATATTTGACACACGTGTACCATATAAGCAAAACTGCTACACCTCTACTTCTTTCATTTTAAAGTACCATACGATCCCTCGTTCTTTGACATCGCCTCCTCCCAAACGACCCCGCAGACTAGCCCGAGAAACCTGCTTCTCCCACACATCTCGGGCGCCCACCCCCGAGAAAACTGCCACTTCTTCACGTCTATCACATGATTTCTCCTCAGGACAAAGTTACCATGGTATTCGTATGCAAGTTATCAGGCATGTGTTGCATAACTTACCGTGCTATTTACATAGAACGTACGAGGTATCTATGCTTCAACAACTACATCCCTTCAAAGTTACCACTGTATTTTGTACACAAGTTATAAGGTCTTCGATGTGTAAAATACCGTGGTACTTACACATAAGTTATCAGGGTATATGTACATCAACCTCCCCCGATCAAAGTTACCATGAGGGATTGTACATGAGTTACCGGGTCTACAGTTGGTATATTATCATGGTACTTGCACCTAAAAATCTGGGTGTTTCGGTAGCTTTTTCCATAGGTCAAAAATTACCACGATGTTTTTGCGTAACTTATCACGCCTATAGCACGTGTGCCCCTCATGACACTAAACATTATATGACTTTCCCATGGCATGCCATGTGTTGTGTTCATCCAAGAGGCCCACGCGCGAGGCGACTGTATGTTTTTAACAACTTAGTTTCCTTCGGTAAAAAAGCTACCAACATGTTTATATTGCAAGTTATCGGTTATGCGGTGCTTATATTATCATGTTATTTACACACAAAAAATATTGGGGATGTTTTGAACAACTTTTTCCCGGGACAAAAAGTTATCATGGTGATTCTAGGTAACCTATCAAGCCCGTAGTGCTTAAAATATCATGCTATTTACACAAAATTTATCAGGGGTATGTTTCAGCAAATACCCCCCCACCCACCCACGGGTCAAAAACTTATCATGGTGTTTAGTTATCGCAGTGCATATGTTTTCATGCTATTTACACATAAAAATGCCAGGGGAGGGAGGTATACTACCGTACTATTTACACAGAAGATACCGGAGTATATTTTCAAAAAAAAATCCCTACGGTCAAAGTTGCCATGGTGTTTTTACCTCAGTTATCAGATGTGCGCTGCGTATATTACCATCTATTTATACATAAATTATCGGATATCTTTTCACATTTGTCTTCCCCAATGGTTAAAGTTACCACACTGTTTGTATCTAAATTGTCAGGTCTATGGCGTGAATGTTATCGTGCTATTTACAGAAATTACCGGGGGGCGGGTTCAACAAATTTATTCCCAATGATCAAAGTTACCACGAACATGTCAAAAACAGTATTTCCCTTAGCTTGCTCAACAATGAGTGTCATAGATGAGGTGGTTAGCTCCCTTTGTTGATTACCTACAGACCAGAGATCAAATCCTAGTCCAAGCATTATTTTTGCCGAAAATGGGGAAGGCGCGTGGGCCATAATTGACGATTAGGAAAATTAGGAAGGCAAGGCGTGCGAGAAAGGAAAGAAATTGGGGGAGGACGTGCGGGAAAGGAAGGAGATCGGGGCCTGGAAGGAAGGAGATCGGGAGAGAACTGATGGCGCTGGATGCGTGTGGCAGTTTCGCAATCTGCCACACGGTTGCCATATACATATTTCGATTTAATTATGATGTGTGTTAATTTCAGTTCAATATCGACTCGGTGTAGTTTCTTGTATAGATCGGTTTAGTCCATCGGGGGGTCGCGACAAGGGCTAGGACAATTTCTAATAATTAACGCCGATGAAATTTCGAGCATCCCCTGCAACCTCCTTTCTGAAAACGGGGGCATAATCTTGCCTCATTTCTTGGCTAAGAAGAATGGTACTCATTTAATTAGTGAAAGACTAGGCGAAAACTGACAAACACCCATAGCGAGCGATTGTCATAGGACAAGACAATCTCGAGGGCACGCACCACCGATCTAGCACACGACATATACACTAGACACACCTCGTTGAAGAACACCATCGAGATTGGACACAAGCATCACGACCATCGGTCCTCCTCAAGCAAATGACTCCGACTTCACCGCACATGACCATCGACAACGCCAGCCCTGCAACAGTTGCATGATGTCACAATAAGATCTGCCAAGCACGTGCTGACGACAAGGCAACTCCGATTCTGGAGGCGAGCTACAAAGGAGACAGATGCAAGGTCGTCGCCGCGAAGAATTGTCAAGCTGGATGACCCGTCGCCGGTCATCGCCCGGACCTTGCCGCCGCAACTCCAACTTCATGATAACAAATAGACTACGACGACACGCCGAAAAACCGACTACACTGCACTGAAGCTGTAGCGCTGCGACATGGCCATCTCTTCTTCTTCTTCTTCTTCTTCTTCTTTTTTTAGCTTGGGGAAACGACATGGCCATCTCAATGGGATGCAATCGAGTGAAGGTGAAAACTCCGGAGGTCACTTGAGAAAAAGAGACTGCCGAGAAAAAGAAATGGAGGCCGGTGCACAGAGCATGGTTTGGTTACAGATCGTTAAGATGTCTCTTTAGACATGGTCTGCTACCATCACCAAAACTTTGCAATGGAAGGAGTAACAGAGAAAATGACATAAGTGGCCACAGAAAATGAGAAGGCCCGTGTGAAAGCAAAAATAAATAAATAAATTGCGGAGATTCAGCCTCGGCGAAACCTGACCGCCATTCCCCTTTGTTGCATTGGAAATATTCTTCTGTGGAGATGAACAGAACCAAGTGCCGTGACCATGGTTGCTATCGCCTACAGCCTGAGCATGCAGAGCTTAATTACTTCAGGATACAAAAAAATAGCAGGGCGCAGAAAGTAGGCGAAAGATGAAGCAAGCCGCACCTCCACAGATCAGTCTCCCCCATCCTCCAGGCATTTTGAATACGGTCGCCGTCGAAGTTCTGATCGTCTGAATACAGATCTCATGCTATAGACATGCGCAATGCCATGTTCCATGTACGTGCCGGACTGGAATTCAGTAAGGTTTGGTTTGCATCATCAAAGTGTACTTCTTTTACACTATCTGGATGAGAACAAAAGGTTGTGTTTGGATTCCTAGTCATACACCACTACTTTACCCTTGTTACTCATGATCAAAGTGCAGGCGCATTCACAAAAAATGGTCTCTCACCAAACAGCTGTGGAAACATGGCTCAGACAAAATTTGAATTGCCAATGGTGGCCTGTCCCACATGCCATAGATATAAGAGGGGGATCAAGTTCACAAAAAGTTTGGTCACCCACCCGTTCTGGCAAAAAGTAGGCAACAATCCTGCAAAAAATAAATAAATCCACAGGCCATGCCAAACGCTGAAGTTAGAACCAATCCCAAATGGTGGTCAAATTGCTTTGAGTATCACGGAAACTGGCATGCATAACCATGTTGAACACAAGGAAACAAATAATAGGATTTCTTTACTTACCAGGCCAATGAATGATGAGTCCATAACAGAGACAAAAATCAGATATGCACCAGGATGAACAAAGATCATATACTACGTCACGTGCTGCACTCGCCTAAAGAAAAGGATGACAAGTGGGGTTCAGTCCAAATGCAACAATGGATTATTATTAATTTTTTGAAAAATTGTGGTGTTCTTCCGTCTAGATAGTCAATGGCTCAGTATAGGCTTGAAGGTTTAGATGCCCAAAGCCAGTAAAAACACAAACATGTATGTTTAGCTTCCTTGTTGTGTTTTATATCATCTAAACCGTCAGTGTAAGATACACGCTCCATATGACTCATGTTGCTCTTTCAAAAACAAGTATAGAGGAAACTGTATGACGGCTCATGTATACTCTTACCTGCAAACAGGCACAGAACCACTACCTATAAGCTTGTACCTTTGTATAGCTGACATTGGGGCTTCAGACAACACATACTCATGAACTACTTCAGGGTCTACTTGCAGGTCACATTGTTGTGGATGGCATTGCCAGTCTGCTGTATCCACTGTCAGTTTGTTCTGCTCTACATCACCAGAAATCACCACAAGAGCAGGCACCAGATTTGAAGTGGTGGAACCTGCTGCAGTCTCGCATGATGATCTCCCTGTCCTCAATCGCCG
Source organism: Triticum aestivum (assembly GCF_018294505.1). Taxonomy (NCBI): domain Eukaryota; kingdom Viridiplantae; phylum Streptophyta; class Magnoliopsida; order Poales; family Poaceae; genus Triticum; species Triticum aestivum. Next base: position 610,822,312 of record NC_057809.1, read on the forward strand.
ACACCATCTTCATCACCACATGGCAGTCCCCACAGACCCGCAGGTTTTTGACAATCTGTAGGGGCGTCCCTGGTGGTGTAGCTATCAGACCAAAGGCAAGAGCCAGCCGCTCACTGTGCGTGACCAGCATGGCTTCCTTCTGCTCTTCTGCCATGTCATGGAGCACAAAGCTCGTGTTCGGACAGTAACCCTCCTGCTTCAACCTGGCTGTCATCGCCTTCAGCTTTGCGTATATCTGGTCGGACAGAGGGTGCGATTTGTCGGAGGCTATAAAGGAATGGACCTTGTTCTTGATCTGAATCCAGCTGGATCCAGCTTCCTTCTTCACCTTTTTAGAATCCATGAGCTTCCTCACTTCATCCCTCTCTTTCCACCTCCCTGCGGACGCATAGATGTTGGAGAGCAGCACGTATGTAGCCGAATCGAGCGGTTCAAGCGATAGCAGCTTCTCTGCGGCCAGCTTCCCAAGCTCAACATTCTTGTGAACTCTGCATGCGCCTAGCAGTGTGCGCCATACCATTGCACCCGCTGGGAAAGGCATGTCTCCGATAAGGTTCATTGTTTCATCCAACTTGCCTGCGCGGCTGTAGAGATCCACCATGCACGCATAATGCTCCATGGTGGGACTGATCTTGTGGTCTCTAACCATGGAATCGAAGTATCGCTGGCCTTCTTGTACAAGTCCAGCATGAGTGCATCCTATGATAACCGCGAGGAATGTGACGCCATCCATCTCGACGCCTGCAGCTTCCATCTGACAGAATGTATCAAGGGCCTCCTTGCTGTAACCGTGCTGCGCATACCCTGATATCATCGAGTTCCATGACACCAAGTCTCTCTCTGTCTGCCTCTCAAAGACACTTCGAGCACTGTCAATGCTCCCTTTTCTTGCATACATGCTGACAAGTGCGCTGCCCACGCAGACAGCGTCCTGGTATCTGTATTTGATCGAAACAGCGTGGAACTGCCTACCCTGGTCAACCCCAGCGGTGGGACTAGCACATGCATCGATGACACTAGAGATAGTAAACTCATTTGGCTTCATGCCTTGCATGGACATCTCCATGAACACATTTGTGGCACCATCGCAGTCGCCAGCTTGGGAATAGCACGACAACATTGCAGACCATGCAACAACGTCCTTCTGGTCAATGGTTTCAAATATAGAGAGGGCTTCTCCAGTGCTTCCAAGCTTTGAGTATGAGGCAAGAAGTGCAGTCCCAACAGACGGTGCATGCTGGTAGTTGGTTTTGATGATCTGGGCATGAATCTGGGGAGGCAAGACTGGCAGTGATGTTGTGAGCATCGTCGAGTAGGTGAATTCATTTGGCTTGACATTGTCTTCTCTCATTCTGCTAAAGAGTGAGGCAGCAAGAGGAATATCACCGTTCTGAATGCACCCGCCTATCATAGCAGTCCATGAAACGACACTCTGAGATCCTGGCATCAGCAAGAAAATGTTGAAAGCATCATCCAGTTCACCGCATTTGCTGTAGGCATCCATAATGGCTGTCATGACATTGCCATCTGAACTGAACCCATGTTTTAGCACACAGCTGTGGAGCTGCCGTGCCAGGGCCAGCTGTTTGAGGTTTGCACATAGCTTGATCACCGTCGAGTAGGTCGACTGTGACAGCTTCGCCATGCTTGCTCGCGAGTCATGGAACAGCTGCAGGGCCTCCACCTCACACCCATTCAACAGAAGGCCTGCCATCAACGTGTTCCACGACACCATGTCCCTGGTCTCCATGCCACAGAACACAGCCTTGGCTTCTTCAACCAGCCCGCACTTTGCGTACATGTTCATCAGGGAATTGCAAACGAACACGGTCGAGCGGCATCCGAACTTGACCGACTGAGCATGCACGCGCCGCCCGAGCTCGAGCGCGCCCTGGCCCGCCACCGCGGAGAGGACGCTCGTGAACGTGAACGGGTTAGGCCATACCCCCTCGGCGCGCATCCTGAAGAAGAGCGCCATGGCGTCCGAGTGCGCCCCGGCCTGCGCATAACCAGTGAGCAACGACGTCCATGTGCCGACGTTCCTCTTTGGCATCCCCTCGAACACCAGCCTCCCGTCCTCCACGCCACCGCACTTCGTGTACGCGTCGACGAGCGCCGTGCCGACTCCGACGTCGGCCCGGTCGAGCCCGCACTTGACGCAGAGGCAATGCAGCTGCTCCCCGATGGCCCTGCAGCCGCCCGGCATCGCCCCGCACGCCTTGAGAGCGCAGGACAGCATGGCGCCGTCGAGGTGTTCGCCGCCGAGGCGCCGTGCGGCCGAGAAATGGCCCAGCGCCTCCCGCCCCATCCCGCGCCGCGCGCACTCGACGAGGGCGTTCCGGCTGGAGCCGGAGCTGGCCCCCGCCGCGTCGTCCCGGCCGGGAATTCCGTCGAACGCCCCGCGGGCGCTCCGGGTGTTGGGGCGAGCTGCGCCATCCTCCTCCAGCCGGGCCGACGAGGCGCGCGTGGCCAGCCGCTGCCGGGACGCGAAGGCCCGGGGCAGAGCTGGGAGCGCCGTCCTCAGCGCCATGCTACCTCGCTTCGTCGCTGGAGTCCATGGCGGCGAGCCGGCGACGCGCGTGGCGGTGGGGAGTGGGAGTGGGAGTGAGGAGAGTCGGGGCTAGACCAGACCAGTCGGTTTGACTTTTGGCTCGCGGTGCCTGGGCCGATAGGAGTTGGCGCGGCCGGACCCGGACCCGGCCCACACCGGACGAGCCCAAACAGAATGGCCACCACCTCCGCCTATTACGCAGTGGCGGCCGGCGGCGGGGACGCGGCGTCGCCGTGCCGGGGCGCCCCTCTCAGGCCACGGCCTCCCCCGCATCGCCTCGCCTTCCTCTCCCGGGCGCCCGCTCGGCGGGCCTCGATCTCGCTGCCGCCGGGGCCTCGCCGGGCGGGTCTGACAGCGGCGACCGCGGAGGGGAGGGCGGGGACGGGGATGGAGGACGAGGAGGAGGGGCCGGCGTGGGTGGAGCTGGAGCCGATCGGCGGCGAGGAGCAGCTGGACCGGGCCCTCGCCGAGGCCCAGCAGCGCGGCGTCCCCATCGTCGTGTTCTGGTAAACTACCTGCCTCCCTATGGTTTGCTCTGAATTTTAACTAGGTCCCGATTAGGACAGGATGAAATGGGTTATCATGAATCATGCTTCAGCTAACTTGGATTAGGCTTCAATGCTTCACGGTTGTGTGGCCTTATGGGGGTAGAAATATCGCATCTTGGATGAAAAGGGGCTCATCTAGTTACCCTGTGTATGGCTCTTGGTAGCTCTTGGTCAGCTCTGAGTGGTGATTGGAGAGCTCACCTTCAGTTTTACCCATAAAGCGCGTTGTCGTGTGCGACCCTTCTAGCGACTTGTTTCGGTACCGGCGTCTAAACTCTGCCAAATCTTGGTGGTTGTGTGATGTGTATTTGGAAGACTTGTTTTTCCGAAATGCAACAATAAGCAGCTCACCCTGCACATTCCATTTTGCTGTTGTTGTAGCCAGTAGTTAGGTTCAGTGTCTCTTCTCCTGGTTCATATCTTAGGCGGATCCGCATGTCGCTTACATGTATTATGTTTACCACATAAATACAGTATCATTGCTACAAGGTGTTTCGTCATATATACTCTTGTACAAAAGTACTTCAATACTAATGTGCAGTTTATCACCTTTTTTACATCAGTTTCGGCAGTAGGTTCCGTAAATGGATTGCCAGATGTATTTCAAGTAGTTGTCTGACATAGTGATGACTGTCAAAATTATCCCACGGTGTCTTACAGTCTGGGTTGAGAATAAATACCAGCATTTGCAATATGCAGGACGGCAAGTTGGTGCAGGAAATGTATATATCTGAAGCCTAAGCTGGAAAAGTTGGCGGCAGAGTACTATCCGAGGTTAGAGCTTTGGTTGCCATGTTGACAAAGTACTGCACCTCTGGAGTTGTTATCGACAAATTTATGATCTCTGTCATTATTTGCTCTGCAGAATCCGGTTTTACTGCGTCGACGTCAATGCTGTTCCACAGAAGCTCGTGAATCGTGCAGGAGTAACGGTAAGTATCTGCCGTGTGTTGAGTTGGTTCTGCTGTACTTGCGCTCATTAACGAACAATGATATCAGAACCTTTTCTTGACGCTCAAGTGTGCTTTCTTGTTAGCAAACAGCCCAAACCCGTTTCATTTTTGTATCTTTTGTTGGAACTTCTCGGCGTTCTTTCTTGGTCTCTGTTCCCTATTTTGGAGGAAATGGTTCCTCTGTGTTGCCCCTGGAAACTTTGCTTTCAGTTGCCGGCTTCCTGCAACTTGTACCTACTACCCAAGCGTTTCTTTCTTAGCCGTATGCACATATCCTGTAGCTTTGGTAACAACAAAGCATACCAAGGATGGCCCCATCATGCGTTTGGCTTCATCGTTATCTTGTCCTGCAACAATTAAATACATGTTGGCCTATATTGGGATCTCAAGTGGATATATTTATCTAAGCGCTAATGCCTTCTTTTGTCCAATCTATGTGATCCTTTATGCGGGACTCGAGCAGAAGATGCCTTCCATACAGGTACAAGTAAAGCTTGTTTCTTTCTTTATGGTCTCCATCTCGGCGTTGTGTTTCCTGAGGCCGCTGTTTCTTGTCCTGTAAAGATGTGGAGCGACTCCCGGAAGCAGGCCGAGGTGATCGGCGGGCACGAGTCGTGGATGGTGATCGAGGATGTTCGGAGGATGGTCGAGCAGGAGGAATGAATGATCCAACGCGGCGATGGTTTCCGTGGCACGACCGGCCTTTCACACCGCGGTAAAATGGAGGAAACAAGATAAGAGGCGGAGTGGAGAAAACAAGATCGAGATTGAGCTATATGTGTCCAGTTTTGTATAATCATCGCCGCGCGGACGCCTAGGGTTCTTGCTGGGATGGGGGCTTCGCTTGCTGGGGTCCTCTCTAGGATTTAGAGGATTGGAGGGACATGCTCTTGATGTATCTATCTATTTTGAGTTTCTGAGATCAGAAGGCTTTCCATTAGTCATCGTTGTAGCAATAAAATAATATCCAATCAATGACCTTGCAGAGAATTAGAATACATGCTGGGTGCTTTGGTGCCAATTATTCCGTGGTGTCCACTTTGAACTAGTTGCACAGATGGATAAACAGAATATAATTGCAAGGCTTTTATTTGTTAGAAAGAAATTAAGTTACTGTTTTTTTTCAGGATTAGCATACAATTATGTCTCCCTCTTGGCCTGAATCAGTCAAAACACAAGAGTGTGCTTGCTAATTAGAGAGGGGTGGGAGTATTTTAATTTGCAAGTGGTGGCAGCCTTGTACATGGATGCTTTAATAGGAGTATTTAGGTTAGCTGCCCATGGATATATGTTCATACTTTTCTAAAAGAATATATTATTTCCATACTATATTCTCTCCAATCACAAACAGTAGCTGGATGTTTTCTCTGCCTATAGTATTTCTTAATATGATTGCAACCTCAGCACCTTCTTGTGTCTGTCAATTTTTTTATTAAATGAAATTACCCACTACCTTTCTTTACACCCTGTAATTCAGGATGGATGACAAGAACAGACCCCAGAAGGACTGTCTGTCTGTTGGTTTGGCTTTTCTTTGACTATATACTAGTACTGGTTTATATTTTTCAAATCAATTTATGTACGTAGATTAAACATTTTAGAAAAGGGAAAAAAAGAACATCAGAAGGTCATGATTTTTCTTCATCAGATGGACGGCGGCGCCCACCTGTCAGTCGCAGCCCCAACAGAAACGATAGGGATAGGCCGACAGGGCGCCTGATGCGCAGTCAGCCCACGAGATTTCCGTTTCGAGCATGAGATTTCTGATGAGGAGTAGTTCGTTAAGAGGGCGCTGTAAGATTCGTGCGGGGTTCCATCGGACGGCGCACGCGGCCCGCAGAGGCGGCCAGATGGGTCCCCTGGCCGGGAACACACACAAAAATCACACGTCCCCCTCGCTGCCTCATTGGCCTCTCCTCCACGCGGCAGCCGCTTTTACAAAATTTCCACACCTCGGGGTGTGATTTATGTCTTTTTGGTTGCAGCAGAGGAATTTTTAGAGGACAGCGATTTTTCGCACAACTTTTGACAAAAGCACGAAGAGGAGCAAAGCAGTTCTCTCTCTTTCTTCTTCTTTTTCTCCGGTGAGCATGAGTAAGAGTTGATTTCAACATCCCTGCAGTTTTCTTCCTCTGTGCCGCTATGTGCATAGGGATTCCGGTGGTTTTTGTTCTTGTGATATTCAAAATGATATCCCCGCAAAAAATTATATTCAAAATGATATGATTTTGCGTATTTTCATCCTCGCGTTCCAGCGAGACTATGGGCATCTCCAATGCAAAACGCCTATACATGCGCTTAGGTGTATAAAAAAATCACTGGGCGCTTTGTGCTCCTACGTCAGATGTTAATTTTTGGGCGCCAAAAAAGAACATACCGGGCTCTTTACCCCACATAGAAAAGACACAAGTGTCCGCTTTCAGTTTTTGCACCGATGCCTAGTCTGGCACCCGGAATCAAGGGCCCAACTGCCCTTTGACGAGGAAATAAATCCTGGCGCCTCTCTCCTAGCGTCTGCGCTGGACATGCCCTAAGGGCATGCTTTGTTTGTAGCCAAAAATTGTCTAGTCAATATTTTGGCAAGTTAATATTTGACAATGGTGTCGCTCAATTATAAGCTAAGGAAGGTTGCAGGAATGAATTATGCAAAACATGGCATATCCCTCCGGGTTTTGTGGTATGGATGCTTTAAACTCACTTAACAGAGATCGTTGAATAAATGCAACACTTCCATCTCAATAAAATAACATTTGGTAATGCTTAAATTTGCCTACAATTGCAACCTTTACAGAGATTGACAAAGCAGTTTGGTAGGCAAGCAATTGATAGCCAATGTTTTTGGCTTTGTCAACACAAAGTAAAACGCGGACCAATCTGTGAAGGATGGTTAGGAGAACTGTGGTATCCCCAACCAACCAAAGTTCAAGTCCTAGACTTGACATTGGTGCTCGTATCTTTCTAGATTTATTTTAGGTGCTCATAGATGTAGGGTGTGCGTGCGTGCGTTTGCTCCTGTGCGAGCGACACGTGCGGACGCCCCCAACCCTTGCCGCCGCCACCGAAAATTTGCTCGTCATTGGCCTCCTCTATTCTGCTTCCCTCTCGCGGCACTTGAAAGCACCTGGCGACCACAATGTTGTGCTTCATGCACTAGTGAGTGCCCAGGTGGCGCGGCCGTGCCATTAGCGCTTGGCTCGGCGCATGCACGCGAGGAGTGCTCTGGGTTGCGTCTTAGCGGTCTCATCGTCCTATGTTATGGTTGGTTGGCCGAGATAGCGACTATTGCAAGGACCTGTAGTGGGGCGCTTCATGCGCATGTGCCTGCTCTCTGCCCCCTTGATCTCCCCTATTTTGTTTCCCTCCTACAGGCTACAGCGCTTCGAAGCACCCAACGGCCGCAAGAACGTGGTGTTCATGCGCCGGTGAGCGTCCAGGTAGCACGATCATGCCATTTATGATCGGTTCGGTGCAAGTTCATAAGGGTGCTCTAGGTTGCATCCTAGCAGTGGCTCCCTCCTGCAGTGCTCCGAAGCACCCAACGGCCGCAGCGCTATGGCGTTCGTGCACCGGTGAGCGTCCAGGTAGCGCGGTCGTGCCATTCCGATCGGCTCGGTGCAGGTTGATGACCCACAAGTGTAGGGGATCTATCGTAGTACTTTCAATAAGTAAGAGTGTCGAACCCAACGAGGAGCAGAAGGAGATGATAAGCAGTTTTCAGTAAGGTATTATCTGCAAGTACTGAAATTATCGGTAACAGATAGTTTTGTGATAAGGTAATTTGTAACGGGTAATAAGTAAATAAAGTAAATAAGGTGCGGCAAGATGTTCCAATCCTTTTTGTAGCAAAGGACAAGGCTGGACAAACTCTTATATAAAGGAAAGCGTTCCCGAGGACACATAGGAATTATCGTCAAGCTAGTTTTCATCACGCTCATATAATTCGTGTTCGGTACTTTGATAATTTGATATGTGGGTGGACCGGTGCTTAGGTATTGTCCTTCCTTGGACAAGCATCCCACTCACGATTAACCCTATTGCAAGCATCCGCAACTACAAAAGAAGTATTAAGGTAAACCTAACCATAGCATGAAACATATGGATTCAAATCAGCCCCTTATGAAGCAGCTCATAAACTAGGGTTTAAACTTCTGTCACTCTAGCAACCCATCATCTACTTATTACTCCCCAATGCCTTTCCCTAGGCCCAAACAATGGTGAAGTGTCATGTAGTGGCAAAGAGCAAAGTCATAGAAGACCAAAGCTATGCCTTGGCGGAGGGAGACAAAAAAACCCTAAAGCGATCAAAAGAACTATCAACGATATACAACGAAGACCACTGGCACCAACTATACCCTGGCAACACAAGGACCATGTGAAAGGTTCTCCATAAGCAATACTTCCATGAAGGAAACGACGCGCAAGCACCTCTAGAAGGTTGTGCCTTCTCTTGGGTTGTCAATTTCTTCTTATATTCTTTAACCTTGTTACCTGTACGGTATATTGCCTTCTTTCCCTCATAAAGGGATCAACTTGTTCAGGTTATCGATCCAATTGTCCATCTAAACTGGAGCAGCCAAATACTAAGAGGGTAACTACTCTTGGCTTTTGACATCTTTGAGCAATATATTCAGGTAGGGAACTCTCCTGCCGTGACTCCTCAAAAAACTTATCTAAATAAGCCATTTAAAGTGAACCCAAACTAATTATACAAAAGTAGGTTCGTGAAAAAATAACCTCTTGCAAACTGAGCGTAACTCAGATGGTTAGGTTCCTTGTGGTGAAATCATCCCACTAGGGTTTTGAAGGAAATATGCCCTAGAGGCAATAATAAAGTTATTATTTATTTCCTTATAATCATGATAAATGTTTATTATTCATGCTAGAATTGTATTTACCGGAAACATAATACATGTGTGAATACATAGACAAACAAAGTGTCACTAGTATGCCTCTACTTGACTAGCTCGTTAATCAAAGATGGTTATGTTTCCTAACCATGAACAATGAGTTGTTATTTGATTAACGAGGTCACATCATTAGTAGAATGATCTGATTGACATGACCCATTCCATTAGCTTAGCACCCGATCGTTTAGTATGTTGCTATTGCTTTCTTCATGACTTATACATGTTCCTATGACTATGAGATTATGCAACTCCCGTTTACCGGAGGAACACTTTGGGTACTACCAAACGTCACAACGTAACTGGGTGATTATAAAGGAGTACTACAGGTGTCTCCAATGGTCGATGTTGGGTTGGCGTATTTCGAGATTAGGATTTGTCACTCCGATTGTCGGAGAGGTATCTCTGGGCCCTCTCGGTAATACACATCACATAAGCCTTGCAAGCATTACAACTAATATGTTAGTTGTGAAATGATGTATTACGGAACGAGTAAAGAGACTTGCCAGTAACGAGATTGAACTAGGTATTGGATACCGACGATCGAATCTCGGGCAAGTAACATACCGATGACAAAGGGAACAACGTATGTTGTTATGCGGTCTGACCGATAAAGATCTTCGTAGAATATGTAGGAGCCAATATGGGCATCCAGGTCCCGCTATTGGTTATTGACCGGAGACGTGTCTCGGTCATGTCTACATTGTTCTCGAACCCGTAGGGTCCGCACGCTTAAGGTTACGATGACAGTTATATTATGAGTTTATGCATTTTGATGTACCAAAGGTTGTTCGGAGTCCCGGATGTGATCACGGACATGACGAGGAGTCTCGAAATGGTCGAGACGTAAAGATTGATATATTGGAAGCCTATATTTGGATATCGGAAGTGTTCCGGGTGAAATCGGGATTTTACCGGAATACCGGGAGGGTTACCGGAACCCCCCGGGAGCTATTTGGGCCATAGTGGGCCTTAGTGGAAAAGAGAAGGGGCTGCCCTAGTTGGGCTGCGCCCCCCCCCCCCCTTTCCCTAGTCCTATTAGGACTAGGAGAGGTGGCCGGCCCCCTCCTCCTCTTTTCCCCTCCGAGGAATCCTAGTTGGACTAGGATTGGAGGGGGAATCCTACTCCCAGAGGGAGTAGGACTCTCCTGCGCCTCCCCCCCTTGGCCGGCCAGCCTCCCCTCCTCTCCTCCTTTATATACGGAGGCAGGGGCACCTCTAAACAGACAAGTTGACACAAGTTGATCCACGTGATCAATTCCTTAGCCGTGTGCGGTGCCCCCTGCCACCATATTCCTCGATAATACTGTAGCGGAGTTTAGGCGAAGCCCTGCTGCTGTAGTTCATCAAGATCGTCACCACGCCGTCGTGCTGACGAAACTCTTCCCCGACACTTTGCTGGATCGGAGTCCGGGGATCGTCATCGAGCTGAACGTGTGCTCGAACTCGGACGTACCGTAGTTTCGGTGCTTGATCGGTTGGATCGAGAAGACGTACGACTACTTCCTCTACGTCGTGTCATCGCTTCCACAGTCGGTCTGCGTTGGGTACGTAGACAATACTCTCCCCTCGTTGCTATGCATCACATGATCTTGCGTGTGCGTAGGAAATTTTTTGAAATTACTACGTAACCCAACAGTGGCATCCGAGCCTAGGTTATTGATGTTGATGTTATTTGCACGAGTAGAACACAAGTGAGTTGTGGACGATACAAGTCATACTGCCTACCAGCATGTCATATTTTGGTTCGACGGTATTGTTGGACGAGACGACCCAGACCAACCTTACGCGTACGCTTACGCGAGACCGGTTCCCTCGACGTGCTTTGCACAGAGATGGCTTGCGGGCGACTGTCTCTCCAACTTTAGTTGAACCAAGTATGGCTACGCCCGGTCCTTGCGAAGGTTAAAATGGAGTCTATTTGACAAACTATCGTTGTGGTTTTGATGCGTAGGTGAGATTGGTTCTTACTTAAGCCCGTAGCAGCCACGTAAAACAAGCAACAACAAAGTAGAGGACGTCTAACTTGTTTTTGCAGGGCATGTTGTGATGTGATATGGTCAAAGCATGATGCTGAATTTTATTGTATGAGATGATCATGTTTTGTAACCGAGTTATCGGCAACTGGCAGGAGCCATATGGTTGTCGCTTTATTGTATGCAATGCAATCGCGATGTAATGCTTTACTTTATTACTAAACGGTAGTGATAGTCGTGGAAGCATAAGATTGGCGAGACGACAACGATGCTACGATGGAGATCAAGGTGTCGCGCCGGTGACGATGGTGATCATGAAGGTGCTTCGGAGATGGAGATCACAAGCACAAGATGATGATGACCATATCATATCACTTATATTGATTGCATGTGATGTTTATCTTTTTATGCATCTTATCTTGCTTTGATTGACGGTAGCATTATAAGATGATCTCTCACTAAATTATCAAGAAGTGTTCTCCCTGAGTATGCACCGTTGCCAAAGTTCGTCGTGCCCAGACACCACGTGATGATCGGGTGTGATAAGCTCTACGTCCATCTACAACGGGTGCAAGCCAGTTTTGCACACGCAGAATACTCAGGTTAAACTTGACGAGCCTAGCATATGCAGATATGGCCTCGGAACACGGAGACCGAAAGGTCGAGCGTGAATCATATAGTAGATATGATCAACATAACGATGTTCACCATTGAAAACTACTCCATCTCACGTGATGATCGGTCATGGTTTAGTTGATTTGGATCACGTAATCACTTAGAGGATTAGAGGGATGTCTATCTAAGTGGGAGTTCTTAAATAATATGATTAATTGAACTTAAATTTATCATGAACTTAGTACCTGATAGTATCTTGCTTGTTTATGTTGATTGTAGATAGATGGCTCGTGCTGTTGTTCCGTTGAATTTTAATGCGTTCCTTGAGAAAGCAAAGTTGAAAGATGATGGTAGCAATTACACGGACTGGGTCCGTAACTTGAGGATTATCCTCATTGCTGCACAGAAAAATTACGTCCTGGAAGCACCGCTGGGTGCCAAGCCTGCTGCTGGAGCAACACTAGATGTTATGAACGTCTGGCAGAGCAAAGCTGATGACTACTCGATAGTTCAGTGTGCCATGCTTTACGGCTTAGAATCAGGACTTCAACGACGTTTTGAACGTCATGGAGCATATGAGATGTTCCAGGAGTTGAAGTTAATATTTCAAGCAAATGCCCGAATTGAGAGATATGAAGTCTCCAATAAGTTCTATAGCTGCAAGATGGAGGAGAACAGTTCTGTTAGTGAGCATATACTCAAAATGTCTGGGTATAATAATCACTTGATTCAATTGGGAGTTAATCTTCCGGATGATTGCGTCATTGACAGAATTCTCCAATCACTGCCACCAAGCTACAAGAGCTTCGTGATGAACTATAATATGCAAGGGATGAACAAGACTATTCCCGAGCTCTTCGCAATGCTGAAAGCTGCGGAGGTAGAAATCAAGAAGGAGCATCAAGTGTTGATGGTTAACAAGACCACTAGTTTCAAGAAAAAGGGCAAAGGGAAGAAAAAGGGGAACTTCAAGAAGAACGGCAAGCAAGTTGCTGCTCAAGAGAAGAAACCCAAGTCTGGACCTAAGCCTGAAACTGAGTGCTTCTACTGCAAGCAGACTGGTCACTGGAAGCGGAACTGCCCCAAGTATTTGGCGGATAAGAAGGATGGCAAGGTGAACAAAGGTATATGTGATATACATGTTATTGATGTGTACCTTACTAGAGCTCGCAGTAGCACCTGGGTATTTGATACTGGTTCTGTTGCTAATATTTGCAACTCGAAACAGGGACTATAGAATAAGCGGGCACTGGCAAAGGACGAGGTGACGATGCGCGTGGGAAATGGTTCCAAAGTCGATGTGATCGCAGTCGGCACGCTACCTCTACATCTACCTTCGGGATTAATATTAGACCTAAATAATTGTTATTTGGTGCCAGCGTTGAGCATGAACATTATATCTGGATCTTGTTTAATGCGAGACGGTTATTCATTTAAATCAGAGAATAATGGTTGTTCTATTTATATGAGTAATATCTTTTATGGTCATGCACCCTTGAAAAGTGGTCTATTCTTATTGAATCTCGATAGTAGTAATACACATATTCATAATGTTGAAGCCAAAAGATGCAGAGTTGATAACGAAAGTGCAACTTATTTGTGGCACTGTCGTTTAGGTCATATCGGTATAAAGCGCATGAAGAAACTCCATGCTGATGGACTTTTGGAACCACTTGATTATGAATCACTTGGTACTTGCGAACCGTGCCTTATGGGCAAGATGACTAAAACACCGTTCTCCGGTACTATGGAGAGAGCAACAGATTTGTTGGAAATCATACATACCGATGTATGTGGCCCGATGAATATTGAGGCTCGTGGCGGATATCGTTATTTTCTCACCTTCACAGATGATTTAAGCAGATATGGGTATATCTACTTAATGAAACATAAGTCTGAAACATTTGAAAAGTTCAAAGAATTTCAGAGTGAAGTTGAAAATCATCGTAACAAGAAAATAAAGTTTCTACGATCTGATCGTGGAGGAGAATATTTGAGTTACGAGTTTGGTATACATTTGAAAAACTGTGGAATAGTTTCGCAACTCACGCCACCCGGAACACCACAGCGTAATGGTGTGTCTGAACGTCGTAATCGTACTTTACTAGATATGGTGCGATCTATGATGTCTCTTACTGATTTACCGCTATCTTTTTGGGGATATGCTTTAGAGACGGCCGCATTCACGTTAAATAGGGCACCATCAAAATCCGTTGAGACGACGCCTTATGAACTGTGGTTTGGCAAGAAATCAAAGTTGTCGTTTTTTAAAGTTTGGGGCTGCGATGCTTATGTGAAAAAGCTTCAACCTGATAAGCTCGAACCCAAATCGGAGAAATGTGTCTTCATAGGATACCCAAAGGAAACTGTTGGGTACACCTTCTAGCACAGATCCGAAGGCAAGACATTCGTTGCTAAGAATGGATCATTTCTAGAGAAGGAGTTTCTCTCGAAAGAAGTGAGTGGGAGGAAAGTAGAACTTGACGAGGTAACTGTACCTGCTCCCTTACTGGAAAGTAGTTCATCACAGAAAATTGTTTCAGTGACACCTACACCAGTTAGTGAGGAAGCCAATGATAATGATCATGAAACTTCAGATCAAGATACTGCTGAACCTCGTAGATCAACCAGAGTAAGATCCGCACCAGAGTGGTACGGTAATCCTGTTCTGGAGGTCATGCTACTAGATCATGATGAACCTACGAACTATGAAGAAGCGATGGTGAGCCCAGATTCCGCAAAGTGGCTTGAAGCCATGAAATCTGAGATGGGATCCATGTATGAGAACAAAGTATGGACTTTGGTTGACTTGCCCGATGATCGGCAAGCAATTGAGAATAAATGGATCTTTAAGAAGAAGACTGACGCTGATGGTAATGTTACTGTCTACAAAGCTCGACTTGTCGCAAAAGGTTTTCGGCAAGTTCAAGGAATTGACTACGATGAGACCTTCTCACCCGTAGCGATGCTTAAGTCCGTCCAAATCATGTTAGCAATTGCCGCATTTTATGATTATGAAATTTGGCAAATGGACGTCAAAACTGCATTCCTGAATGGATTTCTGGAAGAAGAGTTGTATATGATGCAACCAGAAGGTTTTGTCGATCCAAAGGGAGCTAACAAAGTGTGCAAGCTCCAGCGATCCATTTATGGACTGGTGCAAGCCTCTCGGAGTTGGAATAAACGTTTTGATAGTGTGATCAAAGCATTTGGTTTTATACAGACTTTTGGAGAAGCCTGTATTTACAAGAAAGTGAGTGGGAGCTCTGTAGCATTTCTGATATTATATGTGGATGACATATTACTGATTGGAAATGATATAGAATTTCTGGATAGCATAAAGGGATACTTGAATAAAAGTTTTTCAATGAAAGACCTCGGTAAAGCTGCTTACATATTAGGCATTAAGATCTATAGAGATAGATCAAAACGCTTAATTGGACTTTCACAAAGCACATACCTTGACAAAATTTTGAAGAAGTTCAAAATGGATCAAGCAAAGAAAGGGTTCTTGCCTGTGTTACAAGGTGTGAAGTTGAGTAAGACTCAATGCCCGACCACTGCAGAAGATAGAGAGAATATGAAAGATGTTCCCTATGCATCAGCCATAGGCTCTATCATGTATGCAATGCTGTGTACCAGACCTGATGTGTGCCTTGCTATAAGTTTAGCAGGGAGGTACCAAAGTAATCCAGGAGTGGATCACTGGACAGCGGTCAAGAACATCCTGAAATACCTGAAAAGGACTAAGGATATGTTTCTCGTATATGGAGGTGACAAAGAGCTCATCGTAAAAGGTTACGTTGATGCAAGCTTTGACACTGATCCGGACGATTCTAAATCGCAAACCGGATACGTGTTTACATTAAACGGTGGAGCTGTCAGTTGGTGCAGTTCTAAACAAAGCGTCGTAGCGGGATCTACATGTGAAGCGGAATACATAGCTGCTTCGGAAGCAGCAAATGAAGGAGTCTGGATGAAGGAGTTCATATCCGATCTAGGTGTCATACCTAGTGCATCGGGTCCAATGAAAATCTTTTGTGACAATACTGGTGCAATTGCCTTGGCAAAGGAATCCAGATTTCACAAAAGGACCAAACACATCAAGAGACGCTTCAACTCCATCCGGGATCTAGTCCAGGTGGGAGACATAGAGATTTGCAAGATACATACGGATCTGAATGTTGCAGACCCGTTGACTAAGCCTCTTCCACGAGCAAAACATGATCAGCACCAAAGCTCCATGGGTGTTAGAATCATTACAGTGTAATCTAGATTATTGACTCTAGTGCAAGTGGGAGACTGAAGGAAATATGCCCTAGAGGCAATAATAAAGTTATTATTTATTTCCTTATAATCATGATAAATGTTTATTATTCATGCTAGAATTGTATTAACCGGAAACATAATACATGTGTGAATACATAGACAAACAAAGTGTCACTAGTATGCCTCTACTTGACTAGCTCGTTAATCAAAGATGGTTATGTTTCCTAACCATGAACAATGAGTTGTTATTTGATTAACGAGGTCACATCATTAGTAGAATGATCTGATTGACATGACCCATTCCATTAGCTTAGCACACGATCGTTTAGTATGTTGCTATTGCTTTCTTCATGACTTATACATGTTCCTATGACTATGAGATTATGCAACTCCCGTTTACCGGAGGAACACTTTGGGTACTACCAAACGTCACAACGTAACTGGGTGATTATAAAGGAGTACTACAGGTGTCTCCAATGGTCGATGTTGGGTTGGCGTATTTCGAGATTAGGATTTGTCACTCCGATTGTCGGAGAGGTATCTCTGGGCCCTCTCGGTAATACACATCACATAAGCCTTGCAAGCATTGCAACTAATATGTTAGTTGTGAGATGATGTATTACGGAACGAGTAAAGAGACTTGCCAGTAACGAGATTGAACTAGGTATTGGATACCGACGATCGAATCTCGGGCAAGTAACATACCGATGACAAAGGGAACAACGTATGTTGTTATGCGGTCTGACCGATAAAGATCTTCGTAGAATATGTAGGAGCCAATATGGGCATCCAGGTC
The DNA here is from genome assembly GCF_018294505.1 of Triticum aestivum. Taxonomy (NCBI): domain Eukaryota; kingdom Viridiplantae; phylum Streptophyta; class Magnoliopsida; order Poales; family Poaceae; genus Triticum; species Triticum aestivum. The sequence continues at coordinate 610,838,924 of NC_057809.1, forward strand.
CCGCTATTGGTTATTGACCGGAGACATGTCTCGGTCATGTCTACATTGTTCTCGAACCCGTAGGGTCCGCACGCTTAAGGTTACGATGACAGTTATATTATGAGTTTATGCATTTTGATGTACCGAAGGTTGTTCGGAGTCCCGGATGTGATCACGGACATGACGAGGAGTCTCGAAATGGTCGAGATGTAAAGATTGATATATTGGAAGCCTATATTTGGATATCGGAAGTGTTCCGGGTGAAATCGTGATTTTACCGGAATACCGGGAGGGTTACCGGAACCCCCCGGGAGCTATTTGGGCCATAGTGGGCCTTAGTGGAAAAGAGAAGGGGCTGCCCTAGTTGGGCTGCGCCCCCCCCTTTCCCTAGTCCTATTAGGACTAGGAGAGGTGGCCGGCCCCCTCCTCCTCTTTTCCCCTCCGAGGAATCCTAGTTGGACTAGGATTGGAGGGGGAATCCTACTCCCAGAGGGAGTAGGACTCTCCTGCGCCTCCCCCCCTTGGCCGGCCAGCCTCCCCTCCTCTCCTCCTTTATATACGGAGGCAGGGGCACCTCTAAACAGACAAGTTGACACAAGTTGATCCACGTGATCAATTCCTTAGCCGTGTGCGGTGCCCCCTGCCACCATATTCCTCGATAATACTGTAGCGGAGTTTAGGCGAAGCCCTGCTGCTGTAGTTCATCAAGATCGTCACCACGCCGTCGTGCTGACGAAACTCTTCCCCGACACTTTGCTGGATCGGAGTCCGGGGATCGTCATCGAGCTGAACGTGTGCTCGAACTCGGAGGTACCGTAGTTTCGGTGCTTGATCGGTTGGATCGAGAAGACGTACGACTACTTCCTCTACGTCGTGTCATCGCTTCCGCAGTCGGTCTGCGTTGGGTACGTAGACAATACTCTCCCCTCGTTGCTATGCATCACATGATCTTGCGTGTGCGTAGGAATTTTTTTGAAATTACTACGTAACCCAACAGGTTTAAGTCCTAGACTTGACACTGATGCTCGTATTTTTCTAGATTTTTTTTTGGACTTTTCAATGATGTTCCTTCAATGGGAGGAGGCGTTCACTTTGACTACGAAGGCGCATGTGGTGACTTCGTCAATCTCAAGATATTGTGTTGGCTCGGTATCTGAAAGGTGCTCATGAGATAGGATGTGTGCGTGCACGCGTTCATAGGAGCAATTGCGTAGCCAGCGCAGCACCACGCCCCGGGCTAAGCTCAGCGATACAGTGTGTAGCAGCACTATATCTAACGTCAATGAACAATCTTGCCGCCACGCCCCGCACCAAGGCCCCTGTTACCGGGGCCTGACTACGCCACTGTATATAGGAGTGAATGTATGTTCGTGTGTGTGATCATTTATGATTATACTATGTTCAAGAAAAGAAAGAAAACTCCTTTTGAAGATAATTATTTCGACCATGTGACAACGATGTGACTAACTTGTGACATTTGATACTTGGCTAGAGACATGTAAATGAATCGTGAAAAGGAGATATTGTCTGAGCATTGTGCTCCTAAAGATAAAGGCTAAAGCAAACACTTTTGAAAAATATTGCAACCATCCCAGTCACTTACATCTAGCCACCAATACCAGTAGAAGCTAAAAGATCGAAAATGGAAATACCTAAATTCGAAGAAAGCATAAACCTATATCAACTCAAAGAGTTAGAAGTAGTAATAGTAGTACTCATTGGCATCATCTTGGAACAAACCAAAAAATCTTTAAGAAATACAATACAAACTCATACACGAAGATGTATTGTCTTGATTCTTTTAGATTGACAAGGTGTACTCTTTCGCGTACATTCATTTTTCTTATTAACATGACCAAATATCTTGATCATTAGCTCTTCATATAGTTTCTAGACATGTTCTGGTATTAAAAAGGCAACTTCGAACCCAGAGATATTATTTTAATAACAAAATTGCATTTCTCAACCATCACATTACTAGATGATTAGGGATGGCAATGGGTAGGGTATGGGCGGGTATGCCACTTTTCTACCCAAACCCATACCCAATTTTTTTCTATACCCACCCACTTCACTATTCATGGGCGCAAATTGGTACCCATGCACATACCCATCGGGTATCCTATACCTAATGGGTATCCGGTGGGTACAATATATAGCATTGACATGACAAAAGTAAGATGAGAAAAAGGTCTAAATTCAGGTACCCATCCGATGGGTACAATATATAGCCTTGCTTGGGGATGAATCGACGAGGATTCAATAACCCGACTCTTGATTGCTTCAAGGAAAAGCAGAGAAGATAGTACTGGGGCGATGGCCGGCTATGACCTATGGTCCTGCGGGCTAGTTAAGAACTCAAGATAATTATTTACTCACATATTATAGTGTTCAATTTATTTATTTATTTTCTGGGTATCTATTGGGTTACCCATGGGTATAATTTCATACTCATATCCTACCCATGCTTTTTGCGGGTATGGATACCCATACCTATGGGTATGAAGTGTTAAAAAGTCTCATCCATGCCCGATATTTTCGGATAGGGTACCCGCGGGTACCCATACCCATGGACAAAACTGCCATCCCTATAGATGATAAACCTTGCTCTTCCTCCAAGGAAATAATCCCCCAATGATAGCACATGTAAAAAAATTTATCTCGCAATTTTCGTTTATGAAACAATGACATAGGAAGAAAACAAAGGAAAGGGGTGCATTCATGCACCAATGCCGTCAAGGATGATTTCTCCGATCCACTAGCTAGCTTTCCTCGGTCCTCCCCTTGAGAGGCCACCCAGCAAAACTACACATCACCCAACTCCCTCACCCTTTCCACCCGCCAAACCATCTAGGATTTCTCCTACCTCCCCATTGTGGTCACCACCGTTCTCCCCCTCCGCGCTCCATCTCCTCGGCCACACCGCTCTACTAGACTATGTGGATCGATGATCCACCTACCCACCCGGCCTTGGATCAATTCATGCCGTTTGTTGGAGGTGACGAACCCTAACTGTAACCATTTGAAAATTGAGTGACCGAATTGTGACATTATTATGATAGACAAAAACTCTATCGTGCAACATTTGGGTAATAGAAGAAGAAGAAGAAGAAGAAGAAGAAGAAGAAGAAGTCATATTGGTCATGAGAAGAATGAATACATAAATAATAAACCGTAGAATGGAGTGTGGTTGATTCTGATGTCACGAAGACGATGACGTAACGTATGTGCTTGACCGGAGGACGACCTGTACTCTTTTCTGTGCACTTTTTAATCCAACAATATATCCACATCATAGTTTTCTCCGTACGATCTCTTTTTTAACAGTTCTATTAATAAAATTAAATCTTCAGCTTCTCGCCCATGATTGTATTTCTTGATCACCAAGTCGTTGCAAAAAATGCCTAGCAATCATCTCAAAGATATTTTTCCCCTAAAAGAAAGAGCACATAACAAGAAAAGAGAAAGGGGAGGAAAGAAAAGGGTGCATTGCATTGCATAGGACTAGTATACCTAGCCAGGAGGAGGAAAGCCGCACCAAATCCGCCAAGGCTGGTTTTTTCTTCTTCGGTCCACTAGCTTTGCCTTTGCCTTTGCCTTTGCCTAGCCTAGTCTAGGAGAGGAGAGGAGAAGAGATCGACCAACAAAACCAACACAGCACCCAGCTCCCCCTCCCCTTTCCTCCCCCCTCCCCCCGCCCGCCCGCCGAACCCTCCAGGAATTCTCCTCCCGCAGCCGCCGCCCCTCCCCCCCCCCACTCCTCGTCCGCGCCGCGCCGCTCCGCCGGACTGGCGTGGAGCGGGGATCCGTCCGTCCGCCGGGGCTCCGATTGATTCCCCCCGTCCGTCCGTCGGAGGTGACGAACCCTAACTCGACCTGCTTGGATTATTATTCTTCCCGGAGTCTGTTGATGTTTCTCTTGCTTCCTCCCCAATCCGCCCGTCGTTGCCGATTTGTTCGCTGCTTCGACGGAGTAGCCAGTGGGTTTGCTGATTTTTTCTCCAAGGAAATTAGGGGTTCAGTTGCTTGAACCCTCGGCAGGTCCGCCCCTAAAAGGTGGGATTTCTTTTCTTGGGGTTCCTCTTGCTGCTATCCGGGTAGAGAAATTGACGAAATCAGCTTGGAATTCAGCCGATTCCATGTCGCTCGTGTTTGGTTTCTTGGCCCTGCTTCTGCTTCTCTGCTTCTGATCGTTTTCTCTCTAGTTCATCCAGTTCTTCTTCCCCAAGCTTCGTGCGCGTTCCTCCTTAATCTGGGTGTGAAATTCGGAGTTCTAATCACCGTCCTGATGTTTTCTCGTTTCAGGTTTCGTGTGGGAACGAAGGCGGAAAGGAAGGAAGGAAACAGAGCCGGCCGGCTAGGTGACCAACAAGGCTGCGGCGGCGATGGCTCCGTCTCCGGCGGGCCCCACCTTCGAGGACCTCGAGCGCGACCTGCAGGCGGTGCTCATGGACCAGAACCACCACGGCGGCGGCGGAGGCACCTCCGCCGAGGAGCTCAGCATGTACCGCAGCGGCAGCGCTCCCCCCACCGTCCAGGGCGCCCGCGCCGCAGTCGGCACGCTCTTCTCTGCCGCGCCCCCGGCCCACGTCGACAACAGCGGCCTCGGCGGCGCCGACATGCTCTCCGAGGAGGAGATTCTGTCTCACCCGGCGTACCTGCAGTACTACTACAACAACGAGCACCTCAACCCGAGGCTGCCGGTGCCGATGGTGTCCAAGGAGGACTGGCGCGTGGCACAGAGGTTCCAGGCTGCCTCCGGGGGCATCGGGGACTGGAGGAGGCGGCCCTCGGAGGCCACTGGTGGGAGCTCTCTGTTCTCGGTGCAGCCAGGAGCACGCGAAGCCAACGGAGTGGACTATCTCCTGAATGATAGGATGGGCAGAGGTGAAAGGAATGGCCTCGCACGTCAGCAATCATCGGAGTGGCTTGGGCAAGCCGCTGATGGGCTTATTGGGTTGTCTGATGTCAATGGCCTCGCCTCCCGTCGCAAGAGCTTTGCGGATGCCCTGCAGGTTGAAAATATTTTCTTATTGCATTTGCTCTGCAATAGATTCTTTAACCTTAAGTAGAAGTACATGTTTTATATGAATGGAATTAAATTGTCTTTGCACTTATACTGACAGGCTACTCCTACAATGCATCACTTGTAAGACTATTTTGTACTAGCATGTAAGTCCCGGTTTGTTTTGTTATCTAATTTACAGTGGTTTCCATGACAGGAAAATATTAGCCATCCTGCTTCTAAAGCTGGTCATCTTTCACGCTCTAATAGCCGGAATGCTTTTGAGAGCCCAAATCCTTCACGCTCTAATAGCCGGAATGCTTTTGAGAGCCCAAATCTTTCACGCTCTAATAGCCGGAATGCTTTTGAGGGCCAGAATCTTTCACGCTCTAATAGCCGAAATGCTTTTGAGAGCCCAAATCAAGTAAGGTCCTCTGAGTCATCAAAGGCACAACTTCAGAGTAGGTCAGAATCTATGAATGGCTTTCGGTCTGGAACGGCTTCACCCAGTCTTGTCAGGGTACAAAGTTTAGGTTCTTCAATGTCGCACACATTTGCTTCTGCAGTAGGCTCTTCGATCTCAAGAAGCACCGCCCCTGACCCTCAGTTGATGCAGAGGGCTCCAAGCCCTTGCCTTCCTCCAGTTGGAGTTAGGATGGGAAAAGCTGATAAAATGGTTGAAGGCAGAAATGTTGCTTCTCGTAATCATGATGGTTCTGACACTGCAGCAGCTCTATCTGCTATGTCCAGTTTAAACCTCTCGGGGAACAACATGGCCAATTTAGAAAGTGATGTGCAAAATCATATTTACCAGAACTTTGGTGGCGATCAAAGAGATGTGCTCTTTAATAATGTTCCGAAGGAGCATAGACAGTTTTCTCCACATAATTTAGTTCATAATGCTGATGAAGAACCGATAAATGCCCTGGAATATGCAGTCTTTCCAAATGGTAGCAGTAACTTGAGTAATCCAAATATGAGTAAACTGGCAGCTGAAAGCAACAGCAAGTTCCCTACACAATCACAGCATGGTAATGGGCACAAGAAAGGATCTTTGCTGAGCCCGACTGGACCTGTGTATCTCTACCAAAACCTGAATGGTGATAGCTCAAACATTGATGTACCTGGACGACATGCAAAGGCTAATTCACGAAGTTCTGGCTCGTCCATGCTGAATAATCACCTGAATACTGGTACTCTCTCTCTCCCTGTGTGTGTGTGTGTGTGTGTGTGTGTGTGTGTGTTCCCATTGTTTCCTGACTTGTGTTTTCCTGTCCAGATGGTGAATATGCCAACCTTCTTTCAAATCAAAGGGGGACTGGTTATCAGGTCCAACCAATGGATGCAGTCTATGCCCCTTACTTGCAGGCAAACCCCAACTCCCCCCTTGGTGCAGCTGGAAGCATGAGTCCTTTCCGGGGAAGTAACTTTTCTGGTTCAGGCCACATGGATAATGCTGCATATCAAAAGGCTTATCTTGCATCATTACTTGCTCAGCAGAAGCTACAGTATGGAATGCCATACATGGGCAAATCTGGTGGTCTTAGCCCAACTCTTTATGGCAGTGAACAAGCATATGGCATGGACATGGCATATTTATCAAGTCCAACATCTAGCCATTTTATCCCATCTCCCCAGGGTCATGCCAGGCAAGGGGATAGGCTAACAACACGTATTCCATCCATGGCAAGGAGCACCACTGGAGGAGCTATGGGATCATGGAGTTCAGAGAATGGTCTGGTAGATAATGCTTATGAGTCTACTCTGCTGGAGGAATTCAAGACCAATAAGACCCGATCTTTTGAGCTGCTAGATATTGTAGGTCATGTGGTCGAGTTCAGGTATTACTTCCTGGATTTAAACTGAGTATAGTTGCTGTGTTTATCTTTATGTGGGATACTAATATGATTCTCCCTCTGCAGCTCGGATCAGTACGGGAGTCGCTTTATACAGCAGAAACTTGAAACAGCTTCTACTGAAGAGAAGAACATGATTTTTCCAGAAATACTTCCCCAAGCACGAACGTTGATGACTGATGTTTTTGGGAACTATGTTATACAGAAGGTGAGCAACTATCTTATGCATTTGTATCGAACAAATTGATTTACTTATTAACGATTTTCGAGGTTATCTTATTATTTTAAGACCTCAGCCTAATTTGTTGTTCTTGGCAGTTCTTCGAGTATGGGACTGAACCACAACAGAAGCAATTGGCAAACCTACTCAAGGGTCATGTATATACGCTGAGTACACAAATGTATGGTTGCCGGGTTATTCAGAAGGTATGTATTGCTACAAACTAAACTTTTTCCTACCAAATCAGTTATGGACAGCTGTTTACAGTCTTAGGGACATCATATTTTTCTGTAGGCTTTAGAAGTGGTTGGCGTGGAGCAACAAACACAAATGGCTTTGGAGCTTGACGGAAACACAATTATCTTGAAATTGGTTCGTGATCAGAATGGCAACCATGTAATCCAGAAGTGCATAGAATGCATCCCTCAAGAAAGGATACAGTTCATCATTTCTGCTTTTTATGGACAAGTGGTTGAACTTTCCACCCATCCATATGGTTGCCGTGTTATTCAGGTGCTATATCAACCTATATCTGGTTTTAATGGATGCGTTTCATTCACAATCTACTAAATTTACCTACCTGTATTGACTACCACCAGAGAGTCTTGGAGCACTGTGATGATGAAAGCACGCAAAATGCCATGATGGAGGAGATCATGCAGTGTGTGGTTCCTTTGACACAAGACCAGTATGGCAATTATGTTATCCAGGTAGATGCTTATTCATTTACTCCTACTTGTTAAATATTTGTCGTTTGGACAATTTCACTCAGGCCTAGTATATTAAATTAGTGGGAGGGATGGTTTATGTTGGATTTCTTCTATCAAGTTGGCAGTTGCATATCATGTAAATGCTCTTTCTCTAGTTTTTATATCTCGTTGGAAGTAGTTTCTAATTACCGAATGTGCTTGTACTGTTTTCTTCATACTTTCTGCCCAGTACCACAAAGTGTGTTGATTTGTTCGGTGTGATCTATCATGCCGATATATGATATTATATATGGAGAGTTTTTTTCTTCTGTTTACCACTTTCTTGTACTTTTTTCCTTCTGTTTACCACTTTCTCGTATTACTGTATAGACTAGCGATTACCTAGTTGAAAGTTTCATGTATCCCACTTTACACAAAGGGCTTTTGGTTTCTTTGTTTTGTAGCATGTCTTGCAACACGGGAAACCAGAAGAACGTACTTCTATAATTAAGCAGCTTGCTGGACAGATCGTGAAGATGAGCCAACAGAAATTTGCTTCCAACGTTGTTGAGAAGTGTCTGTCTTTTGGTTCTCCTGAGGAGCGCCAGATTCTAATTAATGAAATGCTTGGTACTACTGATGAGAATGAGCCATTACAGGTGTGTTTTCAATCAGCTGTTTAAGCATACTGGTTCTTTGTTGCAGAACTTGCTCTGTGTAGAAATAAAATGGATATTTATTGACTACATGAATATAGCTCTTATGTGCTGTGGCTCCTGAATTTTGGTATAATTATTGGCACAAGCTATTTCTTGTTTTGTCTATGTCTTGAGGAACAGAATTTGTTCAGCATGCTATATGTGTGAAACTGTTTTCCGTTTCCTCATCTGCTGCTTCAAGGCGCAGATGTGGATACCACGTCTTTATTGTTCTAAAGCTTGTATTTTTGGGCAATTTCAGTCTTCTGACGTCTAGCTTCTGCTTTCCAGGCAATGATGAAAGACCAGTTTGCGAACTATGTAGTGCAAAAGGTTTTGGAGACTTGCGACGACCACAACCGTGAGCTGATTCTTTCGCGTATCAAGGTCCACCTTAACGCACTGAAGAGATACACCTACGGGAAACATATTGTTGCCCGGGTGGAGAAGCTTATAGCCGCAGGAGGTACCAGATTCCAAAGCCCCTCTTGGTCATCCTTACTGCAATTCATCCTTCTTCCTTTTTAAGATGCATGGTCATGGAGGCGTTTGCTTATTGCTTCATAATCTGCATGCCTTTGCAAACCCTTTTCCATTTGGATTTAATTTGTTTTTCTCATTTGCAGAAAGGCATATCGGGGTCTCGTCGCAGTCTTGCAGAGATTGAATGGTTAGTTTGACAGAATAACCCCTGTACAGACAGATAGCGAGGCTAGCCTTACCAGTAGTCGTTGTCCAGTGCCGTCGTCGGAGCTCGCGAAAGCCTTTGATTGTAAATAAAGGAGGGGGCCTCTGGGAATAAAGAGAAAGAGAAGAGATTTTACTTGTTCAAAAGGAGAGAAGTTGTATATTTGTACCGTTTTTTCCTCTTCGAGTAAGATACATATATAAATATATATATAAGAAAGGCAAAGCATGGAAGCAAAATTAGCTGAAATATTTAGGGTTAGATGATGATGGGAAGCAAGGACACCTGTAGATCCTTTTGCCTTGGGTTTCATCAGTGTATAAGGTTTCCATCTCTTGTAAAAATTTCCTATTTTACTGATGTTTCGCAGAAATCAAATGTTTCAGTCTCTGTAAAGGAGGTTTCACAGATATCAAATGAGTGCCTGTCTATGAAATGAATGCATGCAGCTCTGGAAGTACCAATGTTTTATTATGTTCTGTCTATGAAATGTCTGCATGCAGCTCTGGAAGTACCAATGTTTTTATTATGTTGTCATGTGTGGTCGATGTATCTTTTTCCATCTTTTTCCGTGGTGTTTGATATCTCCACCAGCTAATTTTACTCTTTCAAGCTGTCTCTCGACTTGCGACATATTTTTCCTCTTATTTCCTCATAACGATGCATAAAATATTTTCATTGAGAGTTCACATTATTTGACTAATATTCTTAGTTTCATCACAGGAACATTTGCACGCTCATAATAGCCGTTGAAAGAGCGGAATTGGCTGAATTTGTTGCACTGACAGATAGTGAGGCAACTTAATGTTAACTACACCCAGTTGCCTCGGTTAGAAAAATAAATTTGTGTCACAACTCATAACTGATCTAAAATGTGATTAGATGAATTGTTGTTCAAAGCATGATCTTGCACAGTTAAAATACGCCTTATATTTCGAAACTGGTGGGTGGAGTATGTGTCCACCGACTTCTGACAGAATATATTCTTGCGCAAATTCAGAATGCAATTTCAACTTTTCATTATTCGAGTTTCGACAAACCAGGATTCCTATATATAGCCAAGCATGAGATCCTCTAACAGTCACAACCACCAACATAAGCTCATATGGGTACAGTAACCGGTGCAGACTCCTAAGCACCACCGGAGAATGTGCCCAAGAGCACCGCGGCTGAAGGCTGACAGTGAACCGTGGCAGTGGTGTCTTTCTTCCCCCAGGGGTTGGTCGGGTTAGGCCGTGTCACGCGCACGGCATCTTTGTGGCGGCGACGTCCTTGGACATCGTGAAGAGGTCCAGGTTGTGGTGGTACCTGCCCTCCACCACGGCGCCATCTGCTCCAAGGATGCTCTCCTCCATGGGCTGTGAGCCCCTGGTGCCGTACCCTGCAGCTTGCTCGTCGTCGTCGGAGCAGTTGCCGTTCCCCATCACGTCCTGCATGGCTAGGTCGTCGTACTCCTCGTCAGACTTGGTGGAGTGCTCGTCGACGGAGCCCGCTTCAATCTGGAGGAAATGGTTGGTGCAGAAAACATTTAGCTTTGAAATGAGGCACGCTTTCAACTGCCATTCCTGGTTGGTATAAGGCACAATGTATTTGCAAGAGTTTTAGGAAGCAGCAACTGCAATCAAGTGGCTGCTACCACAATACAAGTAAATCCCACTGGGAAAATTGCTGTATAACATAGGAGTAGTAGCTACCTCATGAGCATCCCTTTCTTCATCAGTTAGATCCTCATCAGTTTCAGCATCAGGTGGGTCGTCAGCATCCTCTTCACTACCATAGACTGAATAATCCTCCATATGCTGGAGAAAGGTCACCAGAGCAGTCGTTAGATCGGAATGTATAGCATCAGCAATCGACTAAAAAAACATTAACACATTACTGTCAGTATTAATAACAAACATATCTTAGTGTTGATGCACAACACATACCTCTTTGGAGGCGCAGTCTGACGTTTTTGGTGAGCTGCAGCATGAGGAGAAGTATCTACCGCTTGTCTCGATCCCATCAGCCCTCAGGTCATCTACACTTCCAGTATGGCTGGTGCCACCGCCTGTGTCACTCAGCCACGCGCTAATCCCAAAAGAACCAAACTGGAGATTAACTGACTCTGCCTTCCCAATTTGTGATGGGTTAACCATATGATTCCCTACTGATCTACCACTGCCTGTACTGCCATTAGCATTGCCATCACCTGAATCTACATGCCAAGCCTTAGTCACCGAACCATCAGGGTTAAGGAGAGCCATCAGATTCCTCGAAGACCCCTTCCTTTGAATGAACTGGAACATGCCCTTGGAACCCAAGGAGTTAGCTGCACGCTGGTTCCTGTATTCCTCATCCACTACAGGAACGGTGTTTGTGTTGAGGTCATACAACTGCTCCCCAACTTCTCGCCGGCGAAGACAGCTGAAAACCGTGGCGTGTATCGCTGCCACGCTCTGGTCAACATTAGTGTTGTTAATTTTGGGCACAAGATGCTTGTCTGCTCGGTTGCAAAGGTATTCCTGAATAGCCCTGATGTTCCGGATGTACTTGATATATCTGTTCTTTGCTGGGTCCAGTGTCATGTACTTTGCGCGCACAGCAAACCGTTCCATGTGCTTCTCCTCATTTGCAATGTATACCATAAATGGTATTATGGAAGGATGTTTCTTCATTAGCCCCATCTATTAGATATTCAAAATAAAATATAGCTTAGTCAATTCATCAGTGCAACAAAATATATAACAGGTAAACGACGCAAGAGCTGTAATAGAATATCAGTGTTGCTTCTGGACTAGTACGCACCACAAAATTGAGGCTCAAATGAACTCCTTCAACAATAACAGATTGCTTCTGCTCTTCCCAGGATGTAATTAATCTGTCCAGGCTGTCGATGACCATCTCGCTTTGCGCCTTGAACCCTTCTATTGCCATTTGTTTGCTGCCAATCAGCTCGGTCCTAGGAGGTAATACTGAGGAGCCGTGACGAGATTTAACATCTGGAGTGTCATCTTGGCCTTCATTTGTGTTAGGATTAGAAACCATTGCGAGCTTCTTTGCCTGGCGCTTAGCCTTTGACTGAGCAACTGCAACAGGGTCCAAGTATTCTCCTGCATGGTAGGTTGACGCATAGAGAAGAGGATTTTGCTTTTCATCTGCAAAGCTTCTCATCATATGGCGTATAGAATCAGTAGAAACCACTGTCGTCATGCCCAATCTACTACCCTGGATAAAACAAACAGACTGTATTTAGCATTCAGAAAGGAGTCAGCATCACGTATCTCTTTAATTTACAGTGCAATCTTCTAAAAGCAACAAGAAACACAACAGAGCAGGAAAGGTATCAAAGCGCTTTAAATTGGTACGTACTCCCTCCGTCCCATAATATAGGACGTTTTTTGACACTAGTGTAGTGTCAAAAAACGTCTTACATTATGAGACGGAGGGAGTATTTGACATGCAGATACTTATCATTAAATGCTTCTGTGTGTACCAAACTACTGTGTCACTGGCGTTATATATAGTATTAGCTATCACCTTTCAGAAATGGCTGACTCTTAGGTTAGAAAATTAACATACCAACAGAGACGATAGGGTGGACTTGCCGCATCCGCTTGTCCCACACAAGAGTACTGTCACCGATTCCTTTTTCTCCTTAATTCTGATAAGAATAATTGGAAAAAGACAGAATTGCAAAAATTAGCTGCCGTTGAATTCATCGAGTAGCTACCCTATGGGTGCCCTGAAATGACTTGGGTAATATATGCATATTTCATTGGAGCATAATGCATGCACCGTGCTCATAAGAATAATTTGGCTTTTTTCAAAGGAATCATTTGACTTTAACAAAGCATGCTAAGCATAAATGTCTATCCTAATCCTGTTCAGTTGTGGAAGATATAGACGACTAGGAGCTGTAAATTAAATTGATGAATAAACATGCTAGTTGGATTGCTAGTAATTCGTATGAACTCAATAAGAAAAAGATAGGGTAAAGTTACCTGCAAGCAAGAAGAAAGTCAGCCTTCTGGTTTGGTCCAACATACTTGTAAGAAGAGAGTGCGTCACACACGATATTCAGAAACCTCTCTCTTGAAACAAGAATCGTTGTCTGCGTCTTGTACAATTCGAAGGGCAAGCTGCTGCTACTTGCGTCTGGAATTTCTGTGTTAAGCATCTCAGCATCTTCCCCAATGCCTAGGCTAGGGGCATTTTCATCTTTAATAGCCCTATCCGATCTCGACACATCCAAGAATTCATTCCTCATCACACTGAACACTCTCTTGCTAATCTGACGGTGCCAAAAAACACTGTTAAACTCCACACACCAATAAAAAAAGTTGAGCACATGACCGGCATATTACTTTTGCAGCTTATCGAAATGGACGATGAGGAAAACAAGATACACCTAACAGTCATGACCAAATCAGAGTAAGAAAATTAAATTACGTCAAGTGAGAACCTGATACCAGAGCTCAGGTCAACTCCAAGATGCGTATTTGCTTAGGAAGCTCATCGAAATGGACGATGAGAAAAACAAGATACGCCAAACAGTGATGACCAAATCAGAGTAAGGAAATTACGTCAAGTGAGAACCTGATGCCAGAGCTCAGGTCAACTCCAAGATGCATATTTGCTTAGGAAGCTAATCGAAATGGACGATTAGGAAAACAAGATATGCCAAATAGCCAACACCAAATCAGAGTACAGAAAGTTACGTCAAGTGAGAACCTGATACCGGAGCTCAGGTCAGTTCCAAGATACAGACTAGAACGGTAGCCCGTCAAGCTACAGTTCCCGAGCATAAAGATCATGGCAAGGCAAAGCCTAGATGTCTATATCACTATAACACGGTGCCGTCTCTGTCATCAGAGCATAATAAAGCAAAGAAAGCAATAGGAATTCACACTAGGTGTAGCAGAGGGGCAACAGTTGCCTGACAGTATGTGCTGATAATGACCCCCAAGCAAAGTATCACCAAAAGACAAATTCAGTCTGCAACAAGAAGAATAGCTTGGAAAGGAACGGTGTGTTTTGCGCATCCGAAATACGCCGAATCAGATCCAATCTTTTGTTGCAAAGAATGACCCTGGCCAAAAGATGGCGAAAAGGATATGAGAGTTTCCTGTCCAATCCAACGGAAGTGGACCGGCCCGGGGGAGTTTGGATTGGATTGAGCCAAGAACGTGGTATGCTCATCGATTGGTGGAGCAGTTGTCACCTTCCCATGTCAAAATCACCCCACCGCCAAACACTATGCTAGGCATGCCTAACAACATCATTCGAACAAAGAACAACCAATTCAACACCCTGCTAGGCATGTGCTGTCCATGAACATGAAGGACCTATGGAATCTAGAACATAATAGAAGCAGGCAGAGGCAGTTGTCACCTTCCCATGTCAAAATCGCCCCATCGCCAAACACTAAGTTACGCATGCCTAACAACACCGTTTGAGCAAAGAACAATCAATTCAGCACTCTGCTAGGCATGTGCTGTCCATGAATGAACATGAAGGATCTATGGCATCTACTAGAACATAATAGAAGCAGGCAGAGGCAGTTGTCACCTTCCCATGTCAAACACTATGCTGGGCATGCCTAACTGCATCGTCTGAACCAGGCAGGAGCAATTCAAGCAGCAGCGCCAGAACACCATGCTGCACATGTGCTGGCCATGTGGCATCTAAAACAGAGTAGGAGCAGGCAGTTCCGTCCTCAGTCTAATCTAATCGCGGCATAGCGCGAGCGTGTCCCGTCAGGTCGCACGAGGGCCTCCAATCGGAGGCGGGCGGCCCTCCATTGTTCGGGAGGGATCAAGATCACAGACAGCAATAGAGACAGCAAAGAGGAAAAAGGGAAGGGGGAAGGAGGAAGGGGTGGGGGATGACCTTGAAGGCGTGGCGAGCCTTGCAGCCCATGAGCTGGAGGGTGCTCTGCAGGACGGGGCGCGTGTACCGGAAGGTCCGCCGGCCGCCGCCGTCGGCGACGGCAATGTAGAGCAGCTTGGGCGGCGCCGCCTCCGCCATGGCTGGGCCCGGATCAGGGGTCCTCACGGAGCCCGCCGGGTCAAAGATGGGGTTTTGAGGCGCATTGCGGCGGCGGGGTCATGGGCGCGGGCACGGGCATGGGGCGGTGGGGAGGGCCGAGAAGGCAAGCAGGTGTCGTCACGCCGCGCGCGCCCATGGCTTCCACATGGCCGCGCTCCCTCCCTCTCTCTGTCCGCTCTGCACGAGAGGAGTCGTCGCCTTCCTCCTCCGCTTTCTCTCTCTAAAGTTGTGGGATTTGGCCTCCCTCCTCTGCTTTTCTCCTCTCCTCCTTCCGCTTTTATTGCCTCCTGCCTCTCTCCTTTTTTTCTATTTTCTTTTACCCCTTTTTTATAGAGCTATTAATGTACAAATAATAAAAGTGCTACTCCACAAGATATTTTTTATAATTTAGGGACAATGCTAACTTTTGAACATGAGTAGAGACACAATCGCTCATACATACGCGCATACGCTCACCCTGCCCCTATGAGTACCTTCGAAAGACTGACCCGGCATATCATCTTGTGATTTATGAAGTCGCCATAGGCGCCTCGTCGTCGACGGGAACGTCTCCTCTCACTGAAAACGCATCGCCGGAAATCCTGAAATAAATTTAGGAATAATTCAAGCACCAGAATTTGAACCTTGGTGGGCTTGGGATACCACTGCCTCTCTAACCATCCAACCACAGGTTGGTTCACGGACAATGCTAACTTACAAATGTTTTTAGATCAAACGACAACATTTTTTTTTTCAAAAAAAAGCCTTCCCTGTGAAGGAATTGCGCCATCCTCCTCAAGTAAAATTGCCATGGAAATCGTTCGTAAATGCTATCCGCCAAGGAGCGTTCACCATCTAAGAGGGTCCTTAATTTAAGGTGTGTTATTAAACTTTGTTAATGCAATTACTTACCTTAATTAAACTGAAACGCGTTGAAAGAGGAACAAAGCAAGTACTTTCTCCTCCTGCTTTAAATCAAAGCTTTGTTTTGAACATCAACATGGTTGTAACCCATTGGCAAGGTTGTGGTGTCACATCCTTGCTAACCGAGGTTCGGTTACCGTCGGGAACGAATTTCGGTATCTCGCCCAGATGGGCCCCTTAATATGTTGTCCATGAGGATTCTCACCTATTAGTTCTCGTTTTAAATGGCTCGAATATAACTTTGACAGTAATCACGAGATTCTAATAGTACAGTATTATTCTTATTGAATTTTATTTTATCGTGCTTACTCTTTATAACAATGGCACAACCATGTGGTACGATCCTTTCTTGTGTCAATCGTTTTCGAATCCCTCTTGTGTGGATCTTTTCGTGTGAGTGGTTGTATTTGTCCATCGTCTATACGTGGCACTGGCTGTAGTATTAAATCGCCTTGGTTATGCCGGTGTTCCCGCGTGAGAATTAATTAATTAATTAGAAGAAGAGATCAGACAGGAACAAGTGAGATTTTTATATGAGGGCAAGAAAAGTGCAGCTTTGGATTAGGCATCCATCCGCACTAGGTGTTGGGCACGTAGGTGAGTACTCCTGTTTAATCCAGCGACATATTTGGTGGCATATGCATAAATCTATCTCTTTCTTAGAAAGAACCATGGGGACAAAAATTGAACTGCTATTTACAGACTGACTTGATTTTGATTTCACTCAAATAGCAAAACTAAACTTGTATTTGCAATCAAGTCGGTGCTTAGTAGTTGAATTACTAAAACTCCGAGTACGGACTTCATTCCGATTGTCTGGACTGCAAATTCGAAAATAACTATGTAGTACAGTATAATATTTAATTTATCCAGGAACGTATTCATTGAATTGTAGTACGGTATTCTTGCTTTCATACATAGTACATCACAAAAAATAATTGCTGCTCAAAGTTACGTGTGTTAAGGACCATAGCAGTGTCCAAAATATCACTTATTTGTGACATGAAGGGAGTAGCTTACACAAATTGTAACTGCGAGTATGATAAAAGAAAGGGTGGTGTTTCCCTCGCAAAAAAGTGGTCATGTTTTACAGATTGTCAAAAGAAAGGGCGATGTTTTACACTTGCTAAGTGCGAATAAAAATGATCTAGACAGGGCATATGTTACAAACTTTTTTTCTTTGCGAGAAGGCCAAATGAGATATGCTCCCTCCGTTTCTTTTTTACTTGGCGTATAAGATTTGCCTCAAATTAAATTTCGTAAAGTTTGACCGATCGTCCGTGTGCGCGATTCCATTATGCTGTATGCGGCCGGCCGTGGAACGTAGTAGGTGCGTGCACGCGTGGCGAGAAGAAGCGGCGGCGAGGGCCGACGTCCGTCCGTTGTTGTAGGATGGGGAGATCCCTCTCCCTTTCTTTCCGGCCGGCACCTTTGCTTTTGCACCCTCTTTCTTTCTTTCCCTTTTTGCTTTTCCTACTATTCCCTCCGTTTTAAATTACTCGTCGCAGAAATGAATGTATCTAGAACTAAAATACATCTAGATACATTCATACCTGCGACAAGTAATTCGGAACGAAGGGAGTACGTGTGTAAAACAAACAAACAAACAAACACACAAATGTGGATGGCCGTCCGTCCATGGCGTGCAGAGACCAGATGGATTCGGACGGCGGCGATCGGAATCGGATCGACGACGTACGCCGACCGGCCGCCTCCAGAAGACAGACGTATCTATCTATCTATACATCGCTCATAGATATAGACATAGACGGGCCCTCCTTGAACCAAGATTAAAACACAGGGCCAAGTCTAGACGTGCGAGGTCCTCAAGAAAAAGAAAAACAAAAGTCTAGACGTGTCAGCGAGTACGCGACGTTGCATGGCGACCGTTGACTCGCTCACCCTTTCACGAAAAAATCCATGCAATTCGGGTCGCGGTCTGTTCCTGCTGCACTCGACACGCGTGCGTGCGTGCGTACGTATGTAAATACGTTGGGTGGTCGACTGCCGACACGGTCGATCGGGTGGCCGCTGCTCTCTTCTCTCCTCCTGCTCCGGTGGTACCACCACTACTCCATCCGTTCATTAACTTATGGTGTAAACTGAATTTCGTCAACACCGTTTGACCGCCGATTGCGCTCTCAATATACGATTTATATGATACAAAAGCATGTCTATACGTACATAAATTGCATATTGATGGAGTAGTGGTTGATCAAATCCTTATATTTGCGAAGCTACATGTGGTGTTGTAACCGTATTTTCATATGAACACGTAGCTTTCTCAAAAAAAAAAAAAAGGACGAGAAGCAAGGGGTGGGTACTTTGGCATGTTTTTAAATTTAAAAAGGTTGATGTGATGAATATTGGCATAATTTCTTGGTACAACTTTGACACTAATCAACAGATTCCAATAGTACATTTTTATTCTTATTGGATTTAGTTTATCACGCTAGCGCTTTAAATCGATGGCACACACTTAACAATCTATATTATGGGGTTTTGAGGCGCATGGCTGCGGGCACGGGCATGGGCGTGAGCGTGGGCGTGGGGGCGACAGGGAGGGCCAAGAAGGCAAGCACGCCACGGCGACCATGCCACGCGCGCCCATGGCTTCCACATGGCCGCGCTCCCTCCCTCTCTCTTTGGCCCCACTCTGCACGAGTCGTCGCCTTCCTCCTCCGCTCTCTCTCTAAAGTTGTGGGGTTTGGCCCCCCTCCCCTGCTTTTATCCTCTTCTCCTTTCGCTTTTATTGCCTCCTGCCTCTCTCGGGTTTCTCTCCCTTTTCTTTCATTACCACCATTTTAATTTTTTAGAACTACTTAAACAACCATTGTAAAAAAACACTATTCCCTAAAAAACACTATTACACTATTAATATAATTTTATGTGTTATGAAATCCTATCTATAAGTAAGTTATTTGTATGATTTTTTTCAAAGACTTGCTAGTAATTTTATTATTCTTGTATGAAAGTTCTTTTAAAAGTTGGTTTTATTTAATATATGGTCTCAATGTAAGATCTCACGAATCTCGATGTAATTTTGCACGGATCTAAGTGTAAGATCTCACAAATATAGCATTGACTGAGGCATAACCAAGTCTCGGCCGACTGAGGTTTAGCAAGACTGTGTGTAAATTACATACTGGTGAAGTAATTGTTGAACCAATTAGTAACTTATTAGAAAAACTTAAATGCCTCGATGAGTACTTTCTCCTGCTTTTAATCAAAACTTTGTTTTAAACATCAATATGCCCCATAGCCCACTGGCAAGGTCGTAGTGCGCATCCTTGTCCTTACTGAGTGGGACTCGATTACAGTCGGAAACGAATTCTGGTATCTCGCCCAGGTGGGCTCCTTAATATATTGTCCATGACTCTAGGAGGCTCCTCATCTCGTTTTAAATTTCTCGAATATTACTTTGAAAGTAATCACAAGATTCTATTAGTACAATATTATTCTTACTGGATTTTATTTTATCATGCTTTACTCTTATTTTTAGAAAAGGATCATGCGTTACTCTTTGGCACAACCATGCAGTCATTTTTGATTCGGTCCCTCTTGTGTGGATCTTTGTCGTGTGAATGGCTGTATCTGTCCATCGTCTACACGTGGCACTGGAGTATTAAATTACCTTGGTTATGCCGGTGTTCCCGTGTGATAATTAATTAATTAATTAATTAGGAGAAGAGATCAGACAGGAACAAGTGAAATTTTTATATCAAGGCAAGAAAAGTGCAGCTTAGGATTAGGCATCCATCTGCACTAGGTGTTGGGCACGTAGGTGAGTACTCTTGTTTAACCCAGCGATATCTTTGGTGGCATATGCATAAATCTATCTGTTTTTTTAGAAAGAACCATGGGGACAAGAATTGAACTGCTATTTACACGGCTGACTTGATTTTCACTCAAATGGTAGCAAATAAAACTTGTATTTACGACCTCTGATCCAAATTAATTGACGCTCCTTTATATTATTCTCAATTTCATATGTACTACATCACAAAAATTAACGTTTGGAAAAAGTCACGTGTGTGTGTTATAAGGACCATATCAGTCTCCAAAATACCGCTCTAGTTTGTTTTTCTAGACCCGGCAGCAGCGACGCTTCACGCCTTATCATTTTTGGGACATTGTCGTGGATCCTAGATGTCTTCGGTCGAACCTCGACTAGATGTTATGCTTGTTCTGGTTTCACGTTCATCCTTTGATCTACTTTGTAAGTGAGCCTCCCCACCATATTGTACCGTTCGGCCGAATACTTTGTTGTGTTGTTGTATATATGAATCGGTGCGAAAACTTGTTTCGAGAGTAGCTTACATAAACTGTGGCTTATATATAAACCTGTTTCGAAAGTAGCTTATATGTAAACCTGTTTCTTGCCTTCTGAAAAAAAAGAATAAATAAAAACCCGCAAAAAAAGGAGAAAAAAATAATAAAATCGCTGCGCCGCAGCTTGCCTTCTGAGCTCTTTTTTCTCCTCGAGAAGGCCAAAGGCCACACATCGTCCGTGCGCGATTCCGTTGCGCGGTTGCGGCCGGTCGTGGAATCGTACGTGCATGGCGAAAACCAGCGGCGACGGCGATGGCCAGCGTCCGTCCGTTGTTGCAGGATGGATCCCTCTCCCTTTCCGCTCCGGCCTTTGCACCTTCTTTCTTTTCCCTTTTTTTTGCTTTTCGTATCATAATACGTGTGTGAAACAAACTAACGAGGACGGCCGTCCGTCCATGGCGGGCAGAGCCAGCTGCATTGCATGGATGGATTCGGACGGCGACGACGGGATCGGATCCACGACGTACGCCGACCGGCCGCCTCCAGAAGACACACCCTACATCGCTCATAGATAGGCAATTAATAGACGGACCCTCCTTGAACGAAGATGAACAACGGACCAAGTCTAGACGTGCCAGCGAGTGTGCGACGGTGCATGGCGACCATTGACTCGCCCACTGACCCTTTCAAGTTAGCCAAGAGAAAATCCATTCAGTTCGGGTCTCGGTCGCCCGTCGCCGAAGGATCCACTAGAAATCTATATCGGCCGGATCCTAGAAGACCCGCCAGACACACAGCTTCATAGGCTCTCATCGAACGGAAAACACATCAACAAAATAAGGATAGGGCAGGGAAAATATTATTCCTACTTTGCAACAACGCCGCCGCTTCCGCTTTCCAAACCGAACACAAAAACTCTAAAATGAAACTGAAAGGAATCACCCATACCGTTGTCCGACAGGTCCGGGGTCTAATGACCGTGTGTTGGAATTTTGCTAGTAGGCCTTTGGCCCAAAGCCCAACTAAAATTCTGAAATTCTCTTGGCCCATTCATGCACACATGTGAGTGGAGTGAGTGAGGCTAAAGTTTAGTCCCACCCCAAAAGTTGAGAGAGAGTTGCACCTCTTTATAAGGTGAGCTATTCTACCACTTGTATGAGCATGAGAAGAGGAGACCTACACGCGCGCTCCTCCTCCTCCTCGCTCGCCGCGGCGCGGCGCGGCGCGGCGCGGCGCGGCGCGGCGTTGAGCCGAGCTGAGGACAGACGTCTATCCTAGTGGCCGCCGCTTCGTATGATTTCTCACCACCGTTCCAGATCACCGTCAAGCAAGTCTTCTCCATCCCTCCTTTCGGCGTGCACCGGGAGAAGGGAGAGCAGGCCTCCGGAACCCCGCCTCTCGTGATCCTGTACGGGAGAGGGGCGGTCAGGTTTTTGGGGAGCGCACTCGCGCGACTGCTGGCAGCGACGACTTCGCGAACGACGACTTCTTCCCCGACCTCGGCAATCTCATCCTCGACGACATGGGCGACAACGTCAACGTTGGCGGTGCTGCACCCGCTGCACCGTATGTGATTCTATCCTTCTTGTTCGAGATCGTGGTAGAATTCATGTTTCTAGTATGTGATCTGTTCATCTAGTATGCTAGTTCGCATGATTAGTTTAATCTCTACTATTGCTGTCATGATCTATTTTCTATTTATTCAGATTAAATCTCGTATTTTGAACAATCCAAAAACTGATTATAGGCAATTTACTTCGAGTGATTTTGCTGCGCATCTGAAGCCGTCTGCCTTTAAGGGAGCGCAATATAAGAGGTGGCGCACGAGAGCAGTCTACTGGTTTCAGACCATGGGCTGCTATGACGCCACCAAGGGCAAGCCTGAGGGCGATCTTAATCCAGCACAACTGGAAGCTTTCGAGAAGATCGATACCCTCTTTAAAGGCGCTCTTCTGAGTGTTCTTGATGACTTCATTGTGAATTCGTATATGTCGTTTGACAACGATAAGGACATGTGGGCTGCGCTCGAGGCCAAGTTTGGTGCCTCGGACGCCGGCAGCGAGTTGTACGTCATGGAGCAATCCTATAACTATAAGATGACTGATGAGCGCCTTGTTGTACAACAGGCTCATGAGATACAGTCGCTCGCAAAAGAACTTGAGTACTTCAAGTGTGTGTTGCCGGAGAACTTGAGTACTTCAAGTGTGTGTTGCCGGACAAATTTGTTGCCGGAGGCATCATTTCCAAGCTTCCACCTTCGTGAAACAATTTTGCTACTTCCCTGAAACACAAGAGAAATATTTTTCCATAGCGGATCTCATTGGTACCCTTGATGTTGAAGAGAAGGCGAGAGCAAAGGACACACGTGCTCGAGTTGCTGAGGGAGGTTCTAGTGCCCACATGGTACAGAAGAGGAACTCTCAGCCCAACAAGTTCAAAAATAACAAGAACAAAACTCAGGGCAAAGGCAAGTTTGATACAAAGAACAAGCCATCACATTCTACCAACTTCAAGAAGAATTCTCATAAGAAGGGGAAGGGAATTTGCCATGTCTGCGGTGATCCTAATCACTGGGCTTCGAAGTGTCTTAACCGTTTTGAGGAGCGTGAACATGAGAAGAGCGGCAAGTCCGCTAATGTTGTCATCGGTGATACTGATATGAAGGAATTAGGGTACGGTATTTTTCCTACCATCCTTTCAGTATTCCAATCTCCTGATTGGTTAATTGATACCGGTGCCAATGTACGTGTTTGTGCTGATGCCTCCATGTTTTCTTCTTACCAGGCAACAGAGACTTCACCCGTGCTGATGGGGAACGAGTCACATGCCATCGTTCGAAGTGTTGGTGCGGTCGATCTGAAGTTTACTTCGGGGAAGATCATGCGTCTAAAGAACGTTCATCATGTGCCATCCATCAATAAAAATCTCGTTAGCGGTTCCCGTTTATGTCGAGATGGTTTTAAGTTGGTTTTTGAATCCAATAAAGTTGTAATTTCTAAGTATGAACAATTTGTTGGAAAAGGCTATGAGAGCGGAGGCTTGTTCCGCCTGTCTTTTTCAGATATTTGCACTAAAGTTATTAATAATGTTTGCCACAACAATGAGTCTGATATTTGGCATTCACGACTTTGTCACATTAACTTTGGTTGCATGACGCGGCTAGCCAATATGAATTTAATTCCGAAAATCTCTACTGTCAGAGGCTCTAAGTGCCAAGTATGTCTGCAAGCTAAACAACCTCGCAAGTCCCATAAGACTGCAGAGGCAAGAGACTTGGCGCCACTAGAGCTTATACATTCTGATCTTTGTGAGATGAATGGCGTGTTGACAAAAGGTGAAAAGAGATACTTCATGACGTTGATTGATGACTTCACTAGATATTGTTATGTGTATCTCCTGAAATCAAAAGATGAGGCTTTAACTTTTTCAAAAACTATAAAGCTAAGGCAGAGAACCAACTTGATTGAAAAATTAAACGGCTTAGGTCCGATCGTGGTGGAGAGTATTTTTCCAATGCATTTGATCTGTTTTGTGCGGAACATGGTATAATCCATGAGAGGACGCCTCCCTACTCACCTCAGTCAAATGGGGTAGCCGAAAGAAAGAACCGAACTCTAACTGATATGGTTAACACCATGTTAGACACATCGGGTCTTTCCAAGGAATGGTGGGGGGAGGCGCTAATGACTGCGTGTCATGTCTTAAACCGAGTCCCCACAAAGCATAAGACCATGACTCCGTTTGAGGAATGGGAAAGGAAAAGATCGAAACTCTCTTACCTACGTACTTGGGGTTGTTTGGCGAAAGTCAATATACCGATTCCCAAGAAGCGCAAGCTTGGACCAAAAACCGTGGATTGTGTTCTTCTGGGCTATGCTTTTCATAGCATCGGCTATAGATTTTTGATAATAAAATATGAGGTATCCGACATGCATGTTGGTACGATTATGGAGTCGAATGATGCAACTTTCTTTGAGGACATATTTCATATGAAGGATATGTCGAGTTCATCAAATCAGGAGATACCTACTCCATCTAGTGAGAAATTCATGGTAATTCCTGAACCCACCACTGCGATGGAATACGTTGAGAATCCTGTTGAGGGTGACAATGGAACTCCTGTGAGGAGTAAGAGACAGAGGACTGCAAAGTCCTTTGGTGATGATTTCATTGTGTACCTCGTGGATGACACACCCAGGACTATTTCAGAAGCCTATGCATCTCCTGATGCTGACTACTGGAAGGAAGCTGTATGTAGCGAGATGGATTCCATCTTAGCTAACAGTACCTGGGAGATCACTGACCGTCCTTATGGATGCAAACCTGTAGGATGTAAGTGGGTGTTCAAGAAGAAGCTTAGACCTGATGGTACGATTGAAAAGTACAAGGCACGGTTTGTGGCCAAGTGTTATACCCAGAAAGAAGGTGAAGACTTATTTGACACTTACTCACCCGTGGCTAGACTGACCACAATTCGGGTGCTACTATCATTGGCTGCCTCACATGGTCTTCTCGTTCATCAAATGGACGCTAAGACAACTTTCCTTAATGGAGAGTTGAAGGAGGAAATTTACATGGATCAGCCAGATGGTTTTGTAGTACCTGGTCAGGAAGGAAAGGTGTGCAAGTTATTAAAGTCTTTATATGGCCTTAAACAAGCTCCTAAGGAGTGGCATGAGAAGTTCGAAAGAACATTAAATGCTGTCGGCTTTGTAGTAAACGATGGTGACAAGTGCGTGTACTATCGCTATGGTGGGGGCGAAGGAGTTATTCTTTGTCTGTATGTCGATGACATACTGATCTTTGGAACCAAACTTGATTTAATCAAGGAGGTTAAGGATTTCTTATCTCGCTGTTTTGAGATGAAGGATCTAGGAGTAGCTGATGTTATCTTAAACTTCAAGCTGTTGAGAGATGAGAATGGTGGGATCACACTGCTTCAGTCTCACTATGTGGAAAAGGTCTTGAGTCGTTTTGGGTATAGCGACTACACGCCTTCTCCAACTCCATATGATGCTAGTGTGTTGCTTCGAAAGAATCGACGAATTGCTCGAGATCAACTGAGGTATTCTCAGATTATTGGCTTGCTTATGTATTTGGCGAGTGCCACGAGGCCTGACATCTCTTTTGCTGTGAGCAAGCTGAGTCGGTTTGTGTCAAAATCGGGAGATGATCATTGGCATGCACTTGAGAGAGTTATGCGCTATTTGAAAGGCACCGCGAGCTATGGGATTCACTACACCGGGTATCCAAGGGTACTGGAGGGTTATAGTGACTCAAATTGGATATCTGATGCTGATGAGATTAAGGCCACAAGTGGTTATGTTTTTACACTTGGTGGTGGCGCTGTTTCCTGGAAGTCTTGCAAGCAGACCATCTTAACGAGGTCAACTATGAAAGCAGAACTCACAACATTAGACACTGCCACTGTTGAAGCAGAGTGGCTTCGTGAGCTCTTGATGGACTTACCTATGGTTGAAAAACCAATACCCCCTATCCTGATGAACTGTGATAATCAAACTGTGATCGTCAAGGTAAACAGTTCTAAGGACAATATGAAGTCCTCAAGGCATGTGAAGAGGAGACTAAAATCTGTCAGAAAATTGAGGAACTCCGGAGTTATTAAGTTGGATTATATCCAAACATCGAAAAATTTGGCAGATCCCTTCACAAAGGGTCTATCACGTAATGTGATAGATAATGCATCGATGGAGATGGGTCTGAGACCCACCGCATGAGTTGTCCATAGTGGTAACCCACTCTATGTGATCAGAGATCCCATGAAGTAGAAGTGGGAGACAAGCTGTTGGTCAGCTAGGAGGAAAGTATCCCTATATTACCTATCCCACTCCGTGAAGATGCAATACTCTCCTGATTTGCATGGCAGGTTGATACTTATCTTAATGTGTTCCAAGTGGCTTATTCGGGTAAGCAGAGATATTGTCCTGCAGAACATCTTCTGAGGAACACACCTATATGAATTTGACTGTTAACGTCGCAGTCTGTGAGAATTGGGTGTTCTCTAATAAATTCATGAAAGACCCTGGAGTATGACATATATGCCCACTCGCGGGGAAGCCTTGCGGCAGCCTAATATCGGTCAAGAATTTGTGTGAAACTAGTCTCACAGAAAATTTGTAGTTCAAGGCATAGTCCACTATTCAAGTTGTGATTTAGTGTAGCATAAATCTCTAAGTGAAAGTTCAACTTCACAGTCTCCACTAAGCACCGGTATATAAACAATGTTTTGGAACTAAATGATGAGATGTGCCAATGAGACTTTGTGGGGGATTGTTGGAATTTTGCTAGTAGGCCTTTGGCCCAAAGCCCAACTAAAATTCTGAAATTCTCTTGGCCCATTCATGCAAACATGTGAGTGGAGTGAGTGAGGCTAAAGTTTAGTCCCACCCCGGAAGTTGAGAGAGAGTTGCACCTCTTTATAAGGTGGGCTCTTCTACCACTTGTATGAGCATGAGAAGAGGAGATCTACACGCGCGCTCCTCCTCCTCGCTCGCCTCGCCACGCCACGCCTCGTCACGACGCGCCGCGCCGCGCCGCGCCGCGTTGCGGGATTGAGCCGAGCTGATGACAGAGCTATGCACATTGTCTATATTTTTGCTGCCCAGGAAAAATTAATGAGTCATTAATTAATAATTAACGGACGCATTAATTACTGAACCGTTTCTGAGTCTTTTGGACCATGACGACTCGGACGTGGGGTTTACTCCCACGACCTACCCGGCCCGCACTATATAGTCAGGCAGACGTCTACCCTAGCGGCCGCCGCTTCGTATGGTTTCTCACCACGTTCCAGATCATTGCGCCGCGGCGTGCACCGGGAGAAGGGACAGCAGGCCTCCGGAACCCCGCCTCTCGCGATCCTGTATGGGAGAGGGGCGATCAGGTTTTTGGGGAGCGCACTCGCGCGACTGCTGGCAGCTACGGCTTCACGAACGACGACTTCTTCCCCGACCTCGACAACCTCATCCTCGACGACATGGGCGACAACGTCAACGCTGGCGGTGCTGCACCCGCTGCACCGTATGTGATTCTATCCTTCTTGTTCGATATCGTGATAGAATTCATGTTTCTAGTATGTGCCCTAGATGTGATCTGTTTATCTACTATGCTAGTTGGCATAATTAGTTTAATCTCTGCTATTGCTGTCATGATCTATTTCCTATTTATTCGGATTAAATCTCGTAGTAATTTGCTCTTATTTCCAACACCGTGCACTGACGCCCACCTCTCTATTGATCTAGCTAGGCCGGACCACCAACGAAGAACTCCATGATGGATCCCTCTGGCCGCCGCCACCACGCACCGCCTGATGAAGGGCAACGCTCGAGCACACATCTTCTTCGCCGTTCCACAACAATCCTCCACAACAAACCCCTCGATCCGGACCTCCCCGTCGGCGCCGGCACTGCTTAGACTTTGCTTGGTGACACACCCTGGCGGTGACAAGAGTGTTTGATGACGGGTTGGTGGCTAGGGTTACATGGCCACCCACGTCGCCGCCTCTTCAAAAAAAAAACGATTCATGCAACTGATAAGGTACATGTTCTATTTTCCTTTCTCCTTTGTTGTTGCACCTTTTGCCTATATAATATTCGTGTGTGATAAGAAACGTGTATTTTTCCTGCAAAAAATAGAAAGAAGAACAAACATGGATCGTCGTCTATGCCGGGTTGTGCATGGGCGGATTTAGACGGTGATGACGGGTGGACTGGACCGTCGACGTATGCCTGCCGCCCAGCTACATCAAGGGGATAGTTTTCAATTTGCCTTGAAGTTGAATTGATCTTTTTTACTGTCTTCTTGTTTTTATTTTAGAAAGTGATGATAATGTATACTATCCCCCGCCCTGACAAAAAATGAACGTATATAATGATAAAAGTACCACCATCAGTTCGTTAAATTATGTTGTAAACTGAATTTTCGTCAACAATGTTTGATCACGGACTGCGCTTTCAATATGAGATTTATATGATACAAATGCATGTCTACGTACATAAATTGCATATTGATGGAGTCATTGATCAAATCCTTATATTTGGGAAGCTAAATAGGATGAAAAGCAAGGGGTGAGTACTTTCGCATGTTTTTAAATTAAAAAAGTGTTGTTGCGGTGAACATTGGCATAATTGTTGGAGAACGTTGCAGAAAACAAAAAATTTCGTACGGTTTCACCAAGATCCATCTATGAGTTCATCTAGCAACGAGTGATCGGATTGCATCTACATACCTTTGTAGATCACACGTGGAAGCGTTCAAGGACGGGGATGAGGAAGTCGTACTCGACGTGATCCAAATCACCAGAGATCCTAGCACCGAACGGACGGCACCTTCGTGTTCAACACACGTACGGTCAGCGTGACGTCTCCTCCTTCTTGATCCAGCAAGGGGGTAGGAGAGGTTGATGAAGATCCAGCAGCACGACGGCGTGGTGGTGGATGCAGGGCGTCACAGCAGCAGGGCTTCGCCGTATACTGCGAGAGAGAGAGGTGTAGCAGGGGAGAGGGAGGCGCCAAGACTCAAGGTGTGGCTGCCCCCTCCCTCCCCCCCTTTATATAGGCTCCCCTAGGGGGGCGCCGGCCCTAGGAGATGGGATCTCCTAGGGGGGCGGTGGCCAAGGGTGGAGTAGCCACCAAGGCAAGGTGGGGCGCCCCCCACCCCTAGGGTTTCAACCCTAGGCGCATGGGGTGGGCCTAGGGGGGCGCACCAGCCCACTATGGGCTGGTTCCCCTCCCCACTTTGGCCCATGGGGCCCTCCGGTATGGGTGGCCCCACCCGGCGGACCCCCGGGACCCTTCCGGTGGTCCCGGTACAATACCGGTGACCCCGAAACTCTCCCGATGGCCGAAACTGCACTTCCTATATATAATTCTTTACCTCCGGACCATTCCGGAACTCCTCGTGACATCCAGGATCTCATTCGAGACTCCGAACAACTTTCGGGTTACTGCATATTCATATCTCTACAACCCTAGCGTCACCGAACCTTAAGTGTGTAGACCCTACGGGTTCAGGAGACATGTAGACATGACCGAGACGGCTCTCCGGTCAATAACCAACAGCGGGATCTGGAATACCCATGTTGGCTCCCACATGCTCCTCGATGATCTCATCGGATGAACCACGATGTCGAGGATTCAAGCAACCCCGTATACAATTCCCTTTGTCAATTGATACGTTACTTGCCCGAGATTCGATCGTCGGTATCCCAATACCCCGTTCAATCTCGTTACCAGCAAGTCACTTTACTCGTACCGTAATGCATGATCCCGTGACTATACACTTGGTCACCTTGAGCTCATTGTGATGATGCATTACCGAGTGGGCCCAGAGATACCTCTCCGTCATACGGAGTGACAAATCCCAGTCTTGATCTGTGTCAACCCAACAGACACTTTCGGAGATACCCGTAGTATACCTTTATGGTCACCCAGTTACGTTGTGACATTTGGTATACCCAGAGCACTACTAAGGTATCCGGGAGTTACACGATCTCATGGTCTAAGGAAAAGATACTTGACATTGGAAAAACTCTAGCAAACGAACTATACGATCTTGTGCTATGTTTAGGATTGGGTCTTGTCCATCACATCATTCTCCTAATGATGTGATCCCGTTATCAATGACATCCCCATGTCCATGGCCAGGAAACCATGACTATCTGTTGATCAACGAGCTAGTCAACTAGAGGCTCACTAGGGACACATTATGGTCTATGTATTCACACATGTATTACGATTTCCGGACAATAAAATTATAGCATGAATAATAGACAATTATCATGAACAAGGAAATATGATAATCATTTTATTATTGCCTCTAGGGCATATTTCCAACAGTCTCCCACTTGCACTAGAGTCAATCATCTAGTTACATTGTGATGAATCGAACACCCATGGAATTCTGGTGTTGATCATGTTTTGCTCTAGGGAGAGGTTTAGTCAACGGATCTGCTACATTCAGGTCCGTATGTACTTTACAAATCTCTATGTCTCCATTTTGAACACTTTCACGAATGGAGTTGAAGCGACGCTTGATATGCCTGGTCTTCCTGTGAAACCGGCTCCTTGGCAAGGGCAATAGCTCCAGTGTTGTCACAGAAGAGAGTCATCGGGCCCGACGCATTGGGTATGACTCCTAGGTCGGTAATGAACTCCTTCACCCAGACTGCTTCGTGTGCTGCCTCTGAGGCTGCCATGTACTCCGCTTCACATGTAGATCCCGCCACAACACTTTGCTTGCAACTGCACCAGCTTACTGCCCCATCATTCAAAATATACACGTATCCGGTTTGTGACTTAGAGTCATCCAGATCTGTGTCGAAGCTAGCGTCGACGTAACCCTTTATGACGAGCTCTTCGTCACCTCCATAAATGAGAAACATTTCCTTAGTCCTTTTCAGGTACTTCAGGATATTCTTGACCGCTGTCCAGTGTTCCTTGCCGGGACTACTTTGGTACCTTCCTACCAAACTTACGGCAAGGTTTACATCAGGTCTGGTACACAGCATGGCATACATAATAGAACCTATGGCTGAGGCATAGGGGATGACACTCATCTCTTCTATATCTTCTGCCGTGGT
Source organism: Triticum aestivum (assembly GCF_018294505.1). NCBI lineage: Eukaryota > Viridiplantae > Streptophyta > Magnoliopsida > Poales > Poaceae > Triticum > Triticum aestivum. The sequence goes on from NC_057809.1 coordinate 610,869,864, forward strand.
CGGACATTGAGCTGAGCTCAATTTCACACCTTGCAACACAGGCAAGAACCCCTTCTTACACTGATCCATATTGAACTTCTTCAATATCTTATCAAGGTATGTGCTTTGTGAAAGACCTACGAGGCGTCTTGATCTATCTCTATAGATCTTGATGCCTAATATATAAGCAGCTTCTCCAAGGTCCTTCATTGAAAAAATCTTATTCAAGTAGGCCTTAATGTTGTCCAAAAGCTCTATATCATTTCCCATCAAAAGTATGTCATCTACATATAATATGAGAAATGCTACAGAGCTCCCACTCACTTTCTTGTAAACGCAGGCTTCTCCATAAGTCTGCATAAACCCAAACGCTTTGATCATCTCATCAAAGCGAATGTTCCAACTCCGAGATGCTTGCACCAGCCCATAAATCGAGCGTTGGAGCTTGCACACCTTGTCAGCATTCTTAGGATCGACAAAACCTTCTGGCTGCATCATATACAGTTCTTCCTTAAGATAACCGTTAAGGAATGCCGTTTTGACGTCCATTTGCCATATCTCATAATCATAGTATGCGGCAATTGCTAACATGATTCGGACGGACTTCAGCTTTGCTACGGGAGAGAATGTCTCATCGTAGTCAACCCCTTGAACTTGTCGATAACCCTTAGCGACAAGCCTAGCTTTATAGATGGTCACATTACCATCTGCGTCTGTCTTCTTCTTAAAGATCCATTTATTTTCTATGGCTCGCCGATCATCGGGCAAGTCAGTCAAAGTCCATACTTTGTTTTCATACATGGATCCTATCTCGGATTTCGTGGCTTCCAGCCATTTGTCGGAATCCGGGCCCGCCATCGCTTCTTCATAGTTCGAAGGTTCACCGTTGTCTAACAACATGATTTCCAAGACAGGGTTGCTGTACCACTCTGGTGCGGAACGTGTCCTTGTGGACCTTCGAAGTTCAGTAGGAGCTTGATCAGAAGTTTCTTGATCATCATCATTAACTTCCTCTCTAATTGGTGCAGGCACCACAAGAACATTTTCTTGAGTTGCGCCACTTTCCGGTTCAAGAGGCAATACTTCATCAAGTTCTACTTTCCTCCCACTTATTTCTTTCGAGAGAAACTCTTTCTCTAGAAAGGATCCATTCTTGGCAACAAAGATCTTGCCTTCGGATCTAAGGTAGAAGGTATACCCAATAGTTTCTTTAGGGTATCCTATGAAGACGCATTTTTCCGACTTGGGTTCGAGCTTTTCAGGTTGAAGTTTCTTGACATAAGCATCACATCCCCAAACTTTTAGAAATGACAGCTTAGGCTTCTTCCCAAACCATAATTCATACGGTGTTTGAACGGATTTCGACGGAGCCCTATTTAAAGTGAATGCGGCAGTCTCTAAAGCATAGCCCCAAAAAGACAGCGGTAAATCGGTAAGAGACATCATAGATCACACCATATCTAATAGAGTGCGATTACGACGTTCGGACACACCATTACGCTGAGGTGTTCCACGCGGCATGAGTTGTGAAACTATTCCACGTTTTCTTAAGTGTGTACCAAATTCGTGACTCAAGTATTCTCCTCCACGATCTGATTGCAAAAACTTGATTTTTCTGTCACGTTGATTCTCAACCTCACTCTGAAATTCCGTGAACTTTTCAAAGGTTTCAGACTTGTGTTTCATTAAGTAGATATACCCATATCTACTCAAGTCATCAGTGAGGGTGAGAACATAACGATAGCCACCACGAGCCTCAACACTCATTGGACCGCACACATCAGTATGTATGATTTCCAATAGGTTGGTTGCTCGCTCCATTGTTCCTGAGAACGGGGTCTTGGTCATCTTACCCATGAGGCATGGTTCGCACGTCTCAAATGATTCGTAATCAAGGGACTCTAAAAGTCCATCTGCATGGAGCTTCTTCATGCGTTTGACACCTATGTGACCAAGGCGGCAGTGCCACAAGTATGTGGGACTATCATTATCAACCTTACTTCTTTTGGCATTCACACTATGAATATGTGTAGCATTACGCTCGAGATTCATTAAGAATAAACCATTCACCATAGGAGCATGACCATAAAACATATCTCTCATATAAATAGAACAACCATTATTCTCGGATTTAAATGAGTAGCCATCTCGTATTAAACGAGATCCTGATACAATGTTCATGCTCAAACTTGGCACTAAATAACAATTATTGAGGTTCAAAACTAATCCCATAGGTAAATGTAGAGGTAGCGTGCCGACAGCGATCACATCGACCTTGGAACCATTCCCGACGCGCATCGTCACCTCGTCCTTCGCCAATCTCCGCTTATTCCGCAGCTCCTGTTTTGAGTTACAAATGTGAGCAACTGCACCGGTATCAAATACCCAGGAGCTACTACGAGTATTGGTAAGGTACACATCAATTACATGTATATCACATATACATTTCGTTTTGCCGGCCTTCTTGTCCGCTAAGTATTTGGGGCAGTTCTGCTTCCAGTGACCAATTCCCTTGCAATAAAAACACTCAGTCTCGGGCTTGGGTCCATTCTTTGGCTTCTTCCCGGCAGCTTGCTTACCGGGCGCGGCAGCTCCCTTGCTGTCCTTCTTGAAGTTCTTCTTACCCTTGCCTTTCTTGAACTTAGTGGTTTTATTCACCATCAACACTTGATGGTCCTTTTTGACTTCTACCTCTGCCGATTTCAGCATTGCAAATACTTCAGGAATGGTCTTTTCCATCCCCTGCATATTGAAGTTCATCACAAAGCTCTTGTAGCTTGGTGGAAGCGACTGGAGGATTCTGTCAATGACCGCATCATCCGGGAGATTAACTCCCAACTGAGTCAAGCGGTTATGTAACCCAGACATAGTGAGTATGTGCTCACTGACAGAACTATTTTCCTCCATCTTACAACTGAAGAACTTGTCGGAGACTTCATATCTCTTGACCCGGGCATGAGCTTGGAAAACCATTTTCAACTCTTCGAACATCTCATATGCTCCATGTCGCTCAAAACGCTTTTGGAGCCCTGGTTCTAAGCTGTAAAGCATGCCGCACTGAACGAGGGAGTAATCATCAGCACGTGTCTGCCAAGCGTTCATAACGTCTTGGTTCTGTGGGACGGGTGCGTCACCTAGTGGTGCTTCTAGGACATAATCTTTCTTGGTAGCTATGAGGATGATCCTTAGGTTCCGGACCCAGTCTGTATAGTTGCTGCCATCGTCTTTCAGCTTGGTTTTTTCTAGGAACGCGTTGAAGTTGAGGACAATGTTGGCCATTTGATCTACAAGACATATTGTAAAGATTTTAGACTAAGTTCATGATAATTAAGTTCATCTAATCAAATTATTCAATGAACTTCCACTTAGATAGACATCCCTCCAGTCATCTAAGTATAACATGATCCGAGTTGACTAGGCCGTGTCCGATCATCACGTGAGATGGACTAGTCAACATCGGTGAACATCTTCATATTGATCGTATCTTCTATACGACTCATGCTCGACCTTTCGGTCTTCTGTGTTCCGAGGCCATGTCTGTACATGCTAGGCTCGTCAAGTCAACCTAAGTGTATTATGTGTGTAAATCTGTCTTACACCTGTTGTATGTGAACGTTGGAATCTATCACACCACGTGGTGCTTCGAAACAACGAACTGTCGCAACGGTGCACAGTTAGGGGGAACACTTTCTTGAAATTATTATGAGGGATCATCTTATTTACTACCACCGTTCTAAGTAAACAAGATGCAAAAACATGATAAACATCACATGCAATCAAATAATAATAGTGACATGATATGGCCAATATCACATAGCTCCTTTGATCTCCATCTTGGGGTTCCATGATCATCTTGTCACCGGCATGACACCATGATCTCCATCTTCGTGTTTCCATGAAGTTGCTCACCAACTATTACTTCTACTACTATGGCTAACGCCTTTAGCAATAAAGTAAAGTAATTTACATGGCGTTTCTCAATGACACGCAGGTCATACAAAAAATAAAGACAACTCCTATGGCTCCTGCCGGTTGTCATACTCATCGACATGCAAGTCGTGATTCCTATTACAAGAACATGATCTCATACATCACATATATATCATTCATCATTCATCACAACTTTGGCCATATCACATCACAAATCACTTGCTGCAAAAACAAGTTAGACGTCCTCTAATTGTTGTTGCAAGTTTTACGTGGCTGCAAAAGGGTTCTAGCAAGAACGTTTTCTTACCAACGTAATAGCCACAACGTGATTTGTCAACTTCTATTTACCCTTCATAAGGACCCTTTTCATCGAATCCGCTCCAACTAAAGTGGGAGAGACAGACACCCGCATGTGCCTTCCCCCTTTGGGACTCTTCCCTTCCTTGAACCCTAGGCGCATGGGCCTCTTGGGGCTGGTGCCCTTGGCCCATATAGGCCAAGGCACACCCCCTACAGCCCATGCGGCCCCCCGGGGCAGGTGGCCCCACCCGGTGGACCCCCGGGACCCTTCCGGTGGTCCCGGTACAATACCGGTGACCCCGAAACTTGTCCCGATGGCCGAAATAGCACTTCGTATATATAATTCTTTACCTCCGGACCATTCCGTAACTCCTCGCGATGTCCGGGATCTCATCCGGGACTCCGGACAACATTCGGGTTACTGCATATACATATCCCTACAACCCTAGCGTCACCGAACCTTAAGTGTGTAGACCCTACGGGTTCGGGAGACATGTAGACATGACCGAGACGGCTCTCCGGTCAATAACCAACAGCGGGATCTGGATACCCATGTTGGCTCCCACATGCTCCTCGATGATCTCATCGGATGAACCACAATGTCGAGGATTCAAGCAACCCCGTATACAATTCCCTTTGTCAATCGGTATGTTACTTGCCCGAGATCCGATCGTCGGTATCCCAATACCTCGTTCAATCTCGTTACCGGCAAGTCACTTTACTCATACCGTAATGCATGATCCCGTGACCAGACACTTGGTCACTTTGAGCTCATTATGATGATGCATTACCGAGTGGGCCCAGTGATACCTCTCCGTCATACGGAGTGACAAATCCCAGTCTTGATCCGTGTCAACCCAACAGACACTTTCGGAGATACCCGTAGTATACCTTTATAGTCACCCAGTTACGTTGTGACATTTGGTATACCCAGAGCACTCCTACGGTATCCGGGAGTTACACGATCTCATGGTCTAAGGAAAAGATACTTGACATTGGAAAAACTCTAGCAAACGAACTATACGATCTTGTGCTATGTTTAGGATTGTGTCTTGTCCATCACATCATTCTCCTAATGATGTGATCCCGTTATCAATGACATCCCCATGTCCATAGCCAGGAAACCATGACTATCTGTTGATCAATGAGCTAGTCAACTAGAGGCTCACTAGGGACACATTATGGTCTATGTATTCACACATGTATTACGATTTCCGGAAATACAATTATAGCATGAATAATAGACAATTATCATGAACAAGGAAATATAATAATCATTTTATTATTGCCTCTAGGGCTTATTTCCAACAATAATTTGTCGTATAACTTTGACACTAATCAACAGATTCTAACAATATAGTTTTATTCTTATTGGATTTAATTTATCGCGCTAGCTCTTTAAGTCGATGGCACGCATTGCACAATCTATATAAAAGGGAAAATGCATGATCCTATATTTCTTGTGTCAGTCGTTTTCTATTCTGTCTTGAGTTGATCTTTTCTTTGTGTTAGTAGTTGGTTGTATCCGTTCTTTGTGGACAGGTGGCAGTACTATTAAATCGCCTTGATTGTGCCGACTGTTCCCATGTGAGAATTAATTAGACTAGACAGGAACAAGTGAGATCTTATAAGGCTGGTCATAGTGGGGAGTAACTTATACTAGTGTCATGCATATGACACTAGTCTAAGTTACTATCTTCATAGTGCAAAGTAACATAGTAGTAGTGTCATAGATGGCTTCATTTATTAGTTTGTAGACTCATCTTGTATTGAGAAGTGCTATGTTACAGTAACATATTATGTTACTACTTCTCATTAACTACTTGCCATATAAGCAAAAATTTCTTGAAGTGCGCTATGTTACTCGCTAAGTTACTCCCACTATGACTAGCCTAAGAAAAGAGAACAGACAGGAACAAGTGAGATCTTATAAGAGAAGAGAACAGACAGGAACAAGTGATGTTTATATATCAGATTACCCACAGTGGGAGTAACATAGGTGGTAACATCACACTTATCTTGGCAAAATAGATGATGTTGCATGTAATTAATGAAGAAAGAGAGACATGTGGTAACATAGCTAGTTACTGTAACATTACACATATCAAGAAAAGATAAGTCTACAACATAACGCTGGTCATAGTGGAGAGTAATATATACTAGTGTCATGCATATGACACTAGTCTAAGTTACTATCTTCATAGTGCAAAGTAACATAGTAGTGGTGTCATAGAGGACTTCATTTATTAGCTTGTAGACTCATCTTATCTTGGAAACCGCTATGTTACAGTAACTTAGACTAGTGTCATATGCATGACACTAGTATAAGTTACTCCCCACTATGACCAGCCTAAATGAAGTGATGCATGACACAACACATATGTTACTATCCACTGTGGAGGTGGTAACATAGACTAGTAACATATGCATGTTACTACTCTAAGTTACTCCCCACTGTGACTAGTCTCAGGGAAAAAAGAGGTGCCACTTTGGATTAGGCATCCATCTACTCTACGTGTTGGGCAGACACGTAAGTACTCTCGTTTAATCTAGCAATATTTTTGCTTCATATATATTCAAATATCTGTCTTTAGCAGGGACCATCAGACAAAAACTCGCTTGTTCTTTATGCAGCTAAATCAATTTTTAGTCCCTGTATATCATAAACAAGTACTCTCTCCGTCCCATAATATAAGTCATACATTATGGGATGGAGGGAGTAATGGTTTGGACATATTTTCAGCCAACTTAAAAAAATCAAATATTTAAAACCTTATGCATGGGTTCGTCCTGAAAAGCATTTATAGAATCTCAGTATTTCATAATTTTATAAAAATAATAAAACATGAATTACTAGTCAAAGGTACATCTTGAAGACATATAATTGTCCAAATAACATTACTACTTATTTTGTGATATACGGAGTAGTTTATAAATTGTGATGCCAATTTCTACTCCACCCAGCACATAAAAAGAAAGTGATGCTCCAACTTCTCGGGCTCGAGTGCGACATTTGAAGGACGGGCCTCTGGTGTGCCCGGAATTCAAAATCAATGATCGAAGAGACACTATTTAAATGTTTCCACAAACATGTATTTTATCTGTAAAATACAGATGCAATTTCTCTATGCACCTGCAAAGCTCATTAAATAATACAAATATTTGTATATACTACATGTGGAAGGACAAGTTATGGGATGTGCAATCTCGATGTATTGATCGGTGCACCAGACACGTATATATAAGTACAAAGGTGGGTCACAACCTCAACTATACAAGGAAATAGGAGGTGGGCCCTACACACAAATATACACGTACACAATATACCCAACACCCCCCCAAAGTCGAAACGGCACCAGTGACGCAAAGACTGGAACGGAACTCCTCGAAGGTAGAAGTCGGCAGTCCCTTTGTCATCACATCGGCGAACTGTTGTGCAGTCGGCACATGGAGAACCCGTATACGGCCAAGAGCCACCTGCTCCCGCACAAAGTGGATGTCTAGCTTGATGTGTTTAGTCCGGCGATGATGAACGGGGTTGGCGAAGAGGTACACCGCAGAAACGTTGTCGCAGTAGACAACCGTAGCCTGGGAGACGTCGTGATGCAGCTCCTGAAGTAACTGTCGTAGCCAGATGCACTCGGCAACAGCGTTGGCCACAGCTCGGTACTCAGCCTCCGCGCTGGAGCGCGAAACCGTGGGTTGTCGCTTGGATGACCACGAGACGAGTGAAGGACCAAGGTAGACGCAGTAGCCAGAGGTGGACCGACGAGTATCGGGGCAGCCAGCCCAGTCGGTATCGGAGTAGGCCACCATCTCCAGAGAAGTAGACGCCGTGAGTGTCAACCCGAGGGTCATCGTGCCGCGGATGTAACGAAGGATCCGCTTCTCGAGAGTCCAATGGGAGTCACGGGGAGCGTGCATGTGGAGACACACCTGCTGAACAGCATACTGAAGATCCGGTCTGGTGAGAGTCAAGTACTGAAGAGCGCCGATGATAGACCGGTAGAAAGGAGCATCCGACGCAGGCGAGCCCTCAAGAGCAGAAACCTTGGCCTTTGTGTCAACGGGAGTAGCAACAGGGTGACAGTTGAGCATGCCAGCACGCTCAAGAAGCTCATGTGCATACTTCTGCTGATGAAGAAAGAAACCATCCGGACGCCGAACGACCTCAATGCCAAGGAAATAATGTAGAGCACCCAAGTCCTTAATGGCAAACTCGTCATGCAGCCGGAGAGTAATCTGCTGAAGAAGAGCTGCGGATGAGGCCGTCAGGATGATGTCATCGACGTAGAGAAGCAAGTATGCAGTCGTGTCACCGTGGCGATAGACAAACAGTGAAGCGTCCGAGCGAGTAACGCTGAAGCCCAGTGTCTGAAGAAACCCGGCGATCCGCTGGTACCAGGCGCGGGGTGCTTGCTTGAGCCCGTAAAGAGAGGGGGACAACAAACACACATGGCCAGGAAGGGAGCCGTCGATGAAACCGGTGGGTTGCTCACAATACACCTGCTCCTCAAGATGGCCATGGAGAAAGGCGTTGGAGACATCCATCTGGTGAACGGGCCAGCCGCGGGAGACGGCGAGCTGGAGGACGGTGCGGATCGTGCCCAGTTTGACAACCGGGGCAAACGTCTCAGTGAAGTCCACTCCAGTGCGCTGGCGGAAACCACGGACCACCCAGCGAGCCTTGTAGCGCTCGAGAGTACCATCCGAGCGAGTCTTATGGCGAAAGACCCACTTGCCGTTGATGACGTTGGTGCGAGGAGGCCGGGGAACCAGTGTCCCGGTGCGGTTCCGTTGAAGAGCATCGAACTCTTCCTGCATCGCCGCAAGCCAGTGAGGATCACGGAGGGCGGCGCGAGCGGACGCGGGAAGAGGTGACGGCGTCGCGGTGGAGGCTGCGAGGACATACTCGTCGCTCGAGTACCGGAGGCTCGGACGATGAACGCCGGCATGAGCCCGGGTAACTGGGCCAGGCGGCGCCGTCGGAGCCACCGGCGAGGCGGCCGGCGTCGGGGCCGGCGAGGAAGCCGGCGTGGTGGCCGGTGTCGGAACCGGCGAGGAGGCCGGTGTCAGGACCGGCAAAGAAGCGGCCGAGCCCGCGGCGCCCGAGTCGGGGGCGGCGGGTGAAGAAGAGGCGCCAGCTGCGCCGGCAGGGTCGGCCGAGTCGAGGGAGTGGGTGCTGACATGAGGGCGCGAGGACCGCCAAAGCCCGGAGGCGGTCCACGAGTCGAACGAGACCGTCCACCTGACGAAGTCGTCGAAGAGCCGCCGGTGGCCGGCGGTGACGAGGCGACAAGAGGTACCTGCTGCTGAAATGGAAACACCATCTCATCAAAGTAAATGTGTCGGGAGGTGAAACACGATGGGAGACGGGATCATAGCAGCGGTAGCCCTTAGTGTTAAGTGGGTAGCCGAGAAAGATGCAGGCGACAGAGCGGGGTGCAAGCTTATGAGGAGCAGTAGCGGCAATGCTAGGGTAGCAGAGGCAGCTGAAGATGCGAAGCCCATCATAAGAGGGGGGTGCACCGAGGAGAAGATGATGAGGTGTAAAGTTCCCGCGAGTACGACATGGACGGATGTTGATGAGAAGGGAAGCGGTGGCGAGAGCGTCAGGCCAAAAGCGCGGAGGCACATTGGCATGAAAGAGAAGAGTCCTAACGCAGTCATTGAGAGTGCGAAGGATGCGCTCAGCGCGACCGTTCTGCCGCGAGGTGTACGGGCAAGTGAGACGGAAAATCGTGCCATGTGTGGTAAGAAGATTACGACAGCGAGGTTGTCAAACTCCTTCCCGTTGTCTGTCTGCAACGCGAGAATGGGACGACCAAACTGCGTGAGGACGTAGGAGTAGAACGCGGCGAGAGTGGATATAACATCCGACTTGTGGCGCAACGGGAAGGTCCACACAAAATGCGAAAAATCATCAAGTATGACAAGATAATAAAGAAAGCCCGTATTACTAGCAACAGGAGGGGTCCAAACATCACTATGAATTAACTCAAACGGGTACGATGCGACAAAAGAAGAAGCCCTAAACGGAAGACAAGCATGTTTGCCGAGGCGACATGCATGACACGAGTGATCCTCGTTCTTATTACACGTGAAAGAAAAACTCCGAAGTATGTGGCGAAGGGTGGCAGGATAAGGATGACCCAAGCGAGCATGCCAAAGATCCACTCTGGTGGCGAGGGCGACAGGGGCGGCGGAAGTGGTGGAGGTGGCGGAGTGAACCGGGTAGAGCTCGTCGGGATTGTCACATCGGTGGAGCACCATCCGCGTGCGAGCGTCCTTAACAGAAAAACCACATGCATCAAATTCAATGGTAACCGGATTTTCACGTGTAAGAGAACGAACAGAAACGAGATTTTTGATAAGTTCAAGGGAAACTAGGACATTAGACATGGATATTGGAGTGGAGTTAGACGAAAAATATGCGTGACCTATATGGGTGATAGGGAGAGAGGAGCCGTCACCGACGGTGATGCGGTTGGAAGTATGGACAGGATAGGAGGTGTGGAGAGTACCGGGATAGTCCGCCATGTGGGCGGTGGCTTCGGTGTCCATGTACTAGTCGCCACCGCCGGTGTAGCTGGACGGGGAGGGAGCGGTGTGAAGAGCCGCCAGAAGTGTCGGGTCCCACGGCGCCGGCGGGAGAGGTGGCGCGGCCGTCAGGGGCAGCGGCGGCCCACCTGGCTGCGTCTGCTGGCCGTAGGGCGTCGCCGGCGTAGAATGCCTGATATGGCTGTGGCCGGGCGCCGAGAAGTCCCGGGGTGGGGGCCCAAGGAACCGGCATGGAGTAGGCGTGCACAACGCCGGTCCATGGGTTCTGGCCGGTGTACCACGGGGCCGGCTGATAAGCCTGCTGCGGTGGGCGGGGTGCTCCTCCCTGAGCGCCTGCGCCCCCCTGCTTGCGGCCACCACGACGGCCGCCGCGACGACCCCCCCCCCCCATTGGCCGCCGGCTGGGGCGGCGGGAAGGGGGCGGCCGGGGCGGGCGGGAAACCTGGCGGGAAGGCAGGCACCGCCGGCTGTGGCGGCGTCGGGCGCGGCGGTGGCGGGGCAGAACCCCCGCGGGTTCCGGCGACGAGGACGGTGTGGGTCGCGCGAGTCCGCGCCACCCGCATCCGGCGCTCCTCCAACTTGAGGTACGCGACCACCTTAGCGAAGATGGGCTCCGGGATGAGGGTGAGATTGGAGGCGGCGTTCCCGAAGTCCTTGTTGAGGCCGTCGGAGAGGGTGCTGATGAGGAGCTCGTCGCCGATCTTTTCCCCGAGATCACGGAGCTCATCGGCGAGCTTTTTGAGGCACATGCAAAAATCATCGATGGATGAGTCAAGTTGCTGGCACCCGTAAAACTCACCGTAGAGCAGGACCTTGCGCTGCAGCCGGTTGTCGGTGAAGAGGCCGTTGAGCTTGGTCCAGACCGCATGGGCGTCATCCTCGTCGTCCACCATGGTGTGGAAGAGGTCGCTGGAGATGGTGAGGTAGAACCAGCGGATGATGGTGGCGTCGAGGATCATCCACTCCTCGTCGTTGATCATGAGCGCCGAGTCCACGGTGCCGTCCACGTGGCTGTGCATGAGGTACTCACGGAACACAAGCAAAAAATACCGCTTCCAGGTGGAGTAGGACGCGGTGGTGTGATCAAGCTTGACCGGAACACGCTCATGGATGTTGAGGTCGCGGACGAGAGTGACATCAGGACCGGCGAACGGGTTGGAGACGGTGGACGAGGAGGAGCTCATGGCAAGGGTTAGGGTTTGGGATCCGCGGGGCGGGTTGCGGCGCGGGCTGGGAGGTGCGGCGGTGCAGGTGGCAGGTGGGGTGGGACGGGTGCGGCGCGAGTGGGAGGGTAGGGGGCGGCGCGGGTGGGAGGGAAGGGAAAGGGAGGGCGCGGGCGGAAGCGGGAGAAGCGGCGGCGGCGGCCTCGGGAAGAGGCGGCGGCAGCGGCGTGGGAGGTGGTGGGAAGAGGCGGCGGCGACCAGCAGCGGCGACGGCGATCGGGAGGGAGGTGGCGGCGGCGACGAGGAGTAGCGGCGGCGAGGAGTAGTGGCGGCGGCGGCGTGTAGGGGCGCGGCGGCGGCGGCGGCTTTAGGGTTTAGGATCATGCTGCGATAGATACCATGTGGAAGGACAAGTTATGGGCTGTGCAATCTTGATGTATTGATCGGTGCACCAGGCACGTATATATAAGTACAGAGGTGGGCCACAATCTCAACTATACAAGAAAACAGGTGGGCTCTACACACAAATATACACATACACAATATACTCAACACTACAGAAGAAAAGAAAAACGTGCTGGCACAAATACGACAAGAAAACATTTTGATCTACACATTCGTCTTTTTTTGTGTACAGTACACATGAAATATTTGTTGATGAAATCTCTTACACACAAAGTATACATATGTATGTGTAGGCATGCATATGATCCTCTTCCAGAATTTATTTTCGTATAGGTGCAGTGTACAAAGAATGTTTCCGATTGATGAAGAAACTAGAAAATGCTACTTCTCCAAACGCACTCCATCGTGCTCTGGAGTCTGGACAAAAGGTGGCGAGTGCGCGGGAATAAATGAGACGGTCGCCTCGCGCCTTCTGTCTGCGCACGATTCCCTTGTGCGATTGCGGCCTGCAAAGCTCGCCGTGCGACGTGGGCAAGGCAAAACCAGCAATGGCCGGCGTCCGTCCGTTCTTGTAGAACAAATCTGTCCACCTTTTCAGCCCCTTTGCTTTGGCAAGTTTTATTTTAGAAAAAGAATATATCTTCATGTGTGAAGGCCGAAGGTGGATGACCGTCCATGCCGCGTAAGATATATACACGGTGCATTGATGGATTCAGACGGCGACCGCGTACTTGGCAGGGAGAATCGTACTGAGACTAGGCAGCAGGGAGAACCTTTGGTAGCATTATTGACGCTATAAATATGGTATACATAGAGAACGTATCGAGATCGCTTTTCCTCTTGGTCCTGGCGGCTAGAACCCTAGCCGCCGCCACAGGATAATCTTCTAGCGCCATCCTCCGCCGGCGACCTCGGTCGTCGGTCGTGAGGAGGGTTGCCGGATCCACGCGTGTGGATCATTTTACTCTCTTGTAGTTTAGGTTTTTAGGCCGCTCATTGTCTTGGCTTCAGCGGGAACGATGATGGCGCTGAATAAAAATTCTTCGGATCCATCCCTGACGAGGCCATCGATTGGTTGGGGGTGAATTTTGAAACCAGTACGTTCAAGCAAGGATAGTGTGACGGCGGCAGGCATCCTCATGGTGGACATGTGTCCTCGGCCTCCGCCGTTGCGACGGCGTTTGCTCCAGCATCGGCGCGGAGTTTGGGAGGTAGTCCAGGAGCAGATGCAGATTGTGATCTGCATCAACGACATTTGGAAGACGGAACGTGTGCTGAGTTCGTGGTTCGTGGATGGTAGGTATGGTTTCCTCCTTCGGCGTCTTAGTCGTGGTGGGGTGCCAGATCTGGAGTTCGATGGCGTGTCCGGGGTGTTGCCCCGGTCTGATTCTTTCAACGGCAATGGCTTCACTTTTGATGAGCCACCTTGGCGGTCTGTAAAGCTGCATATCAGCGATGGAGCCGCGTCGAGCTCGGGTGAGAAGGTGATCCGTCATTCTTTTCTTCGGTGGCTGCTATGGTGGTGCCGGAGGCAGGTGACGGGCGTTGGTGTCAAGCTCAGAGATGTTTTGCTATCTGTTCAGTTTTGTCATGTTGGTCTTTACGTGACTTGTACTTTGATCTTTCTAATATAAATAAGACACGTATTACCATGCAAAAAAAAGGAAGAACCTTTGGTACTGAGGCTAGCAAGGAGAACCTTATTCCATATTTGGAAAGCCGCCGCCGCCGCCTCGTTTTCTTAAGCATGATATAAACTCTAATAAAACTGAAAAACACCTAAAAACCATAGTTTTAAATAGCCGGCTATAGCCCCGCTATAGCTCCGCTATAGCTGTTTGAGAGTGTTGCCGCTAATTGATTTCATGTACAATTTGCCGCTATAGCCTCACTATAGCCCAGGTATAGTTGTTTTTAAGGGTCGCTGCTAAATGCCATAGCCCGCTATTTAAAACATTGCTAAAAACGCAGCCCTCTCACGGGCAAGGGTTGAGATCCACCACACCTCCATGGTCCTAGGACAATAGGAGGCGAGGCGGACCAACGGCAGCGCCGGCGAGAGGCTGAGGAAATCCTAGTTGAGAGTCGCATGGGTCTTTGTCTCAGACGAAAGAAAAATGACTCATCAGCATTCTGTGTTTTGCCGTAGCAACTTGCACTTTTTCGATAAAAGGATAGATTTTATTGGCTCAAAACGAAGCATCAAGTGGATACAAACACATTAAGCACATACTTGACCTATGCATAGTTAGAATGGGCACAGTCAATATCAGTGTACACATACAAAAACACGTTAGCAAATAGCAAAGTCATATAAGATCAAAGCTATGTCCGGGTGAGGCAAAAAAAATCGCGAAGCGACGATCGATAAACTACAACCGTATCAATTCATGAGACCACAAGGACAATGAAATTCTTCAACAGGAATGCCTTTAGAAAAGAAGCGACACTCGAGCATCGTCTTCACCAGATCCAACCGTCAAGGGTCAGATTCTAGATTTTCACCTTGGAAAATCATTCTAAGTATATCTGAGCAATGCCTTCAACAAGGTAATGATGCAGAAACATTATCATTGCGAGGTATAAGCAACTCAGGTTAGACCTAGACTTTCACCCTGAAGCTTGTCGAAGTCAATCACGTGTTGTCTCCATCACTTTCCGCGATCGATCCTAGCAGCTACATGAGAAAACTTGCACATTGAAGTGCTACTTTATCATGCATGTCTGTAATTACAAAATTGTTGTCTTTGACATGAACGTCACTTATCGAAGAATATAGCTTTGACGGGTATCATATACTAACAGCACAATGTTTTTCCTCATTGGATTTTACTTCATCGTGCTAGCAAGCTCTTTAAATCAATGTCACACATTTCACAATCAATAAAATAAAAAGCGTGATCCTTTCTTTTTTCTTGTGTCAATCGTTTTCGATCCTATCTTGTGCTGATCTTTCTGTGTCAACAATCGATGTGCCCGTTCTTTGTCGACACGTGGCAGCATGCACTATTAAACTTTCATTTGGTCATGCCGGTGTTCCCACCTGCGTTTCTTGGATCTTCCTCCCATCGAGTTCTCTCTGATGAACGTACAAGAGCGGGTAACGTAGATTCTTGATCAAGGGCCACAGAGTGGAATGCGTGACCGGTGCCTGAATGTATGGATTCGGACGGCGACGTCGGACGGATCGGACCGTCGACGTACGCCGGCCGCGGCCGGCCGGCTCAACAAGTCATCAACCGTACCTTGCTAGTTCTCGCTAGCTCAGAGATGATGAAGAGACCCTGCGTGCGAGTATGCGACGGTGCATGGCGACAGTTGACCCCTCGCTCACCCGGTACTACCACGTGTTACTGCTAGCCCAGTTTATCCTGCCTGCTTGACCACTGGCTCTCACATGAAAGAAGAAAAATCGGTTCAGTCAATACAACTTTGTACTAAATCAACTTTGTACTAAATCGTCGACACTTTCAAGATGAAAAGAGCAATACTCCCCTATAAACAAATATAAAAGCGTTTGAATTACTACTTTAATAATCTAAATATTCTTATATTTTTTTACGGAGAAAGTACGTTATAAACTTGCGATGGGCCATGTTTTGATTTTGACAGGTGAGCCTCTTGGCTTGACACGCGTGCGTACGTTGCTGGATGGCCGAACGCCGACCAAGTGATGCGGACAGACACGATGGGTCGTCTTAATCAGCCACGACAAAATTAAGGTGTCTACGTAGCTTTGGATGGCGACGACGTGAGCGTTGGGTCGAAGCCGGCACCGCCGACGTACGTACGCCAACTCTCCCTGTTAAGAGGAAAGAAAGCGATCGAACAGGTGGCGGGCACTGTCGGCGAGTCCGGTCAAAGTCTAGAGATGCATGCGACGGTGGCCTTTGACGCACTGACTGCTTCAAGCTGCTTCGCGTCGGGGTAAACTTTGCAGAGCACGGACCACGTCCATGCATGCGTCTGTTTGATGTCTCTTTTTTTCTTTTGCGATGGTTTGATGTCTCTTTCCTTTCTTCACAACAAACATTCACAATCTCTCACGTGTTTCTTTTTCTCGAATAATCTCTCACGTGTTCTGTCACGTACATATTCTCACTCAGCTCATAAGTTCCACATAATACATTCGCGTATGCTCAGTAACTCAAACACACCATATACAACAAAGTTTTAATATTTCGCAACCAATATATGCATCAAAGTTCCCGAATCTTAAAGGTTGAATTGGCGGCTCGAATAGTAAATCCAGGTATGCCAATCTCGTATCTCCATGTCGCCTCTTCTTTTTGAGCTAAGTCTGTGATTCCTTTTTTTCACCCCGCAAAAGAAAAAAAAGATGTTGTGCTACGGGATGTTCTTCCGAGACGAGAGGCAAATGGAGCATCAGTGAACAATCGTTTCCAATTCCCTCGTGTTGATCTCTGTTTGTGAATTGGTTGTATCTGCAGGCAACAGAAGAGAGACGTGTGAGGGTTCCTCGTGCCGCCGTCGCCATCGCCTTCTAACAAATTTAGGTCCCCTCGCCTTTGGCTGCCATCTTGGCACTAAGAGCTGGGGACCTCGGATATCTTCAAGACCACTATGTTCTTTGTCAACGTCTAGCATGACCATGGAAGTAATGAAAAAGAAGAAGTTCTGTAGCTGGACCATCTGCTCTATCCGTTCGATAGTGATCATCATAGTTTTATGTGAATAAATTTACTCTCGTTCTTTTGGCGGTGCCATGAGTTTAGAGAGTTTTCCGCCCTCACAGATTCGATTATTCGGATCTGATGAATTAATGTTGTTGTGTCAAGTATTTTTTGTTGGTTTGATTCTTTGTGGAGGTGAAATCTTTCATCAACACCATGGTGAAGATATAGTGATTCCATGGTCTGCACTTCTAGAGGATCATCCCCAGCCCAAGTATGTTCATCGATCAAGGCTTCCCATATTTTTAGATAGGCGACTCAAGGCGCTTTCGGCGGCGCGCGTGGAGGCGTCGCGCGCGGGGCTTCCTCTTGCGGCGCGGCGGCCTTGGTCTCTGGTGGTGCCGCACCCATCGGATCCGGCCAGATCTGGCTCCGGCGGCCCGATGGGTGGCGAGGGCTGCGTGCGGCCTGGACCACGGGCGACCTCCCCTTCCGTGGCCGGCGGCTGGCGGGGCAGGCGGCGTGGCGGCGGGGCCTCCAGTTTGGGTGGCCCAGGTGCGGTGGCGGCGGCCTCCTCCGACGAGGGCGCCCCTCCCTGGCGACGGGGGGAGGTGGTACTGATGGTTTCGGGCGCTGGACTTGGCCGTGCGGGCGGTGAGTCGGCGGTGAGCACGGATCTCAATTTGAAGACGATGACCTCCGCGTTCTCTGGCCGCCCACGCCGACTCGGTTGCCGGTGACCTTGTGTGGCTGGTTTGGTGGTTGGTCGAAGTGGGATACAGATGGGAAAACCCTTGGCGCGCTGCAGCAGCCACGATGCTGGCGACGCTCCCTCGCCGTTCTACTTCTTGGGGTCGGCATCGAGTCCTAGCCCATGCTCCTCCTCTCCTTGTCCCGGGTGAAAACCCGAATCCCCTTGGATTGGGCGGCGATAGCGTCCTGGCGTCGCTTTCTTCCTGAAGACGCCGCCTTTGGGACGGGTGAGTGGTGGTCGCGGCTTTGGCGTGGCCGGTTGCCGGTGTTCTTCAGTTGGTCCTGCTCGACAATGTTCGGTGTTCTTCGTGGCGTGCCCTGAGGCGGTGGCGTTGATCGGGGTACCTTGGCCGACATGGTAGCGTGTTGCCATCCTCTCCTAGTCCATCTGGGATCAAGCGTGCTCTCGGATGGCCAGGCAACGGTATGGGAGTTGACGGCTGTGCTCTTCCTCCAACGGTAGGGCCACTCCATTAGCGTGAGCGTATCGTGGGCATGTCCTGGAGTTGCCGGAGTCCTCGATGTCCTAGCTTCTAGGGTTGTCAGGACTGTTGTTGTCCGGTTGCATCTTGTATCCTCTCTTGCCTTCTTTCTTCTTCTTCTTCTTCTTCTTCTTCTTCTTCTTCTTTCTTTTTGTGGTATCGGTGGTTGAATGCTCGGTGTTGCTTTATAATCTAAAGCGCCGGGGGGGGGGGGGACCCTTTATCGTAAAACCATTATTGATAATGTTCATGCGGGTGAAAGAGTGACAACATCATTGCTCCAGTCCAATTGCAGCCTCTATACCGAAGTCTATTGAATATCTCTTGAAGCCGAGATTGGTGCCGCGAAGAAAGTGGTTTCAAGAAATTTCATTGTAATCCTTAGTCCTAGGAGTTACTTTGTATTTTCTTAGATCATGGGTCCAATTCAGTGTACATGTAATTATTATGAATATGAATGAAGTTACAGGTGTTTCTCAAAATAAAATTTTGATTGTATCTGTTCTTGTGGACAGGTGGCAATACTGCTTTGCAAATGTTGATAATTTAAAAATCATACACATGGGTACGTCCTGAAAAGCATTTACGTCTGAAAAGCTACAGGCCGATTACTACCTATATATAGTAAAAGTAAATTCGCATGGGGGGGGGGGGCACGGCCCCCTCAGTGTTGTACATAGCTCCGCCGTTATTCTGAAAAGCCCCACACCCACGCAAAAAAAATGCGCTCGCAGATAATCACAAGGTGTCGTCTCACCTGGTGCTCGAACGAGGATAAAGGGCTGCGCACGGAGGCAGGGACCGAGGGATACAATTTATAAGTGTTAATCAATTTATAAATATGATCGTGAGTTTGAAAATCTATTGCGAAGTTGAGCAAATATCCAAAACTCGAAACATATTCGTGAAGTCAAAAAATATTTGTGAATTTGAATTAATTTTTATGATTTAAAAAAACATTCACAAGTTTGAAAGATGTTCACGAGTTTAAAAAAGTTTACGAAGTTGAAAAATGTTCAATATATATTTATGAGAAGTGACCCTACCGCCAAGGGGTGGATTTTTCTCGTAACAGAACCGAATCCACCCCGTACCTCCATGGGCTCTGGCGGTAGGCTGGCAATCCTACCGCCACACAGTTATTTTCCCGTAACAAAGACATTGGCACCCCTACCGCCATGGGCTCTGGCGGTAGGGTCCAGCAACCTACCAGCAGGGGGTGTGGTGGTAGGATTAAAAACAGAGGACTTTCTCTGTTCTACCCCTCATCTCAGCACAACAGTTTATAAAAAACAAAATCGACAACACGGAAATTGCTGACAAACTTTAGTTCTCACAACAAATTCAATACAAATGGTAAATTCATTCACGACAAGTTCACGACACATGGCTTCTTGCCTTAGTACTACATAGTTCATGATAAATGATAAATGTGGCATGGTTTCATCCGGTTACATGACGAATCCACCGAAGCGAAGGCTTTACTGAGTCATACGGGGCCATTTCCCCTTCTTGTCATGTGCCTCATCCTCCTCTTGCGCCTTGCGAGCCTTTGCAAGCTTTCTTGCCCTCTCCTCCTCACGAGCAAGCTTCTCTTGGCGTGCCTTCTCCTCCTCGCGTTGCTTCCGCTCTATCCTCTCCTTCTGACGATGCTCTTCCTCCAAGCTGATTCGAAACCTTTCTTCGAACAGCCGCTGGAGCCGAAGACAATCTTCATATTGGTCCTTTTGGACATCTTCTGGGACTTCATGATCTATCCACGTGAAATACTTGCATAGAGGAGGCGGCGACTGTAAGTGGATGTTAGTGCTGACACACATTTTAGAGTAACATGTTACTTCTCTAGCATACCGGTGGTTGGTCATAGGCGTTAGTTGGAAGCACACGATCATAAGCATAGTTGGGGCATACAAAATATCTCCTTCCTTCCGTCCATGACTTCTTTCGGTCGGTGGACAACTTTACCTTGCAAACATCTCCACACCAACATGGCGAAATCTTCACATCTTTTTCCTTCACCTTGTCCAAAGATGCGTTCTCCCATTTGTGCGGCATGTCTTCTTGGTTAGCACACGGTGGCATCATCATGTTACCGGATGAAGCCATGCCTACAACAATTAAAGATGTTAAATCAAAATATGAACACATTGACATGTAAAAGAGGCAAATATATCAACACATGAACATATTAAAAGTAGTATGATTCACATTATTTCAACCATCCGGATTGAGCAACACGTCGATAGGCCTTCCCCTATCTACCCGACATGTCCTAGAACCACCAGAGCCATGGCCCCCTCTAAGTATTGTCCTTCCTCCACGGCCACGGCCCACTCCAAGGCTAGTCTGTAACGCCCCGAGACCGATGTGCCAGGTGTCTTCCAGTTATTCGCTGCTATTGCCAGGTCATTTGCTTGCGTGTTGCATTTCATCATGTCATCATGTGCATCGCATCATCATGTTTTCAAAACCTGCATCCGTCCGGGTTCCCCCAGTTCCCTCTGTTGTCCGTTCTGAGTCCAAACACACTTGCACGCGCCTGCGGCATGTCCGAAATAGTATTTTATAAGTGGCCGGAAAATGTTTTCGGAATGGGATGAGAGTTGACGTGTGGTCTTATTATAGTGTAGATAGACCGCCTGCCAAGTTTCATCGCATTCGGAGTTCATTTGACGCCGCAACGTTTAACTATAGCGGCATTATAGTCGGTCTAACGTCGAACGTTTTCGGTCTCAGGAAATAGATGTCGTGCCCTCTCTCTCTCTCTTCTTCCCCTCGCAGTCTCGCCACAACCCACCTAGTCCATCCTCCTTCCCCTCTTCGCTTCCGGAGCCGTCCGATGCGATCGCACGATCCGAAAACCCTCTCTGCACAGTGCATCGAACCCCTCGTGCGCGTCCGGAAGTTGCCCCGAACCCGACCCGGGGATTCGTCACCATTGGATCCGGATCAACCCCAAACATCTACAAAACATCTCCGTTTTCTTTGTTGGACTCTCCTAGCCTATTTTTCTCGACCGTACGATTTAAATCGGAGGGCCCAAATAGCCCCTAATCTAATCTCCATGATATATATATATATTGACCAACCCTAAAATTGAGGAGAGATGTCCCATCCTCCCAGCTAGCCGCCACCACCACTCCTGTCCATTCCCTCTTCCTTCCTCGGGATCTCACCCACCTACCTCCATCGTTTTTCTCCAATGGCCCAACCAGCGCCCGAGCCAACTGCCCATCGCCACCGCAGCCTCCGACCACCTCCGTCAGGCCAGACCACGCCTCCCCTTATTTCTCCTCCCTCCATCTGTTTTTTCTCCCTCATGCAGTTCTCTCCCTCTCTCTGAATCCTTCACAGGAGCCATGGCCGAAGCTTCGAGCACTACCCGTCTCGTCTCCATCCGAAGCCGCACTGGCCTCATATCCGTTGGGTCCCGGCCATCCCCGTCGTTGCCGGACCTCCTCAGCTCGTCGGAGCCCCAAGACCTGTGCCAAGTCCCTGTTGCCGCGCCTTCGACAAGTCCCCATTGCCGGCCCCTGCTTCTGCTGCATCGGGAAGCTGCAGTTCAAGCAGAGATGGACGAGCGCCTCGGATCCGTGCCCTGCCTTTCGTTCCTGCGCTGTTCCCGCCATGTCCCTGCTGCGTCGTTGTTCACTCGTCGGGCCTCCAAGTTCCTCGACTCGCTGCCTTGTCGCCGCAGCAACGGCAGCAGTTCGCCAAGCCCCACAACCGCTCGTCCTCTGTGCGCCCGTTGACCGCATCACGCGCCAAGGTCCTGCGACCCCAGCCTCATCCCCGCCTCCAGGTCGCCGCCCTCCTCACCGGAGTCCTCTAGCGCCGCCGACGACCTTTCCTGCTTCACGCTGAGAGACGCTCCCCTGTGTTTCCCGAGGGCAACGAGCAGCGCAGCCCGGCTCGATCCGCGTCGTCGCGCGTTGACTCAGCCCGCGCCGCATCAGGCCAAGCTGAAGGAAATATGCCCTAGAGGCAATAATAAAGTTATTATTTATTTTCTTATTTCATGATAAATGTTTATTATTCATGCTAAAAATGTATTAACTGGAAACATAATACATGTGTGAATACATAGACAAACAAAGTGTCACTAGTATGCCTCTACTTGACTAGCTCATTAATCAAAGATGGTTATGTTTCCTAACCATAGACATGTGTTGTCATTTGATTAACGGGATCACATCATTAGGAGAATGATGTGATTGACATGACCCATTCCATTAGCTTAGCACCCGATCGTTTAGTATGTTGCTATTGCTTTTTTCATGACTTATACATGTTCCTATGACTATGAGATTATGCAACTCCCGTTTGCCAGAGGAACACTTTGTGTGCTACCAAACGTCACAACATAAGTGGGTGATTATAAAGGAGCTCTACAGGTGTCTCCAAAGGTAAATGTTGGGTTGGCGTATTTCGAGATTATGATTTGTCACTCCGATTGTTGGAGAGGTATCTCTGGGCCCTCTCGGTAATGCACATCACATAAGCCTTGCAAGCATTGCAACTAATGAGTTAGTTGCGAGATGATGTATTACGAAACGAGTAAAGAGACTTGCCGGTAACGAGATTGAACTAGGTATTGAGATACTGACGATCAAATCTCGGGCAAGTAACATACCGATGACAAAGGGAACAACGTATGTTGTTATGCGGTCTGACCGATAAAGATCTTCGTAGAATATGTGGGAGCCAATATGAGCATCCAGGTTCCGCTATTGGTTATTGACCGGAGACGTGTCTCAGTCATGTCTACATTGTTCTCGAACCCGTAGGGTCCGCACGCTTAAGGTTTCGATGACAGTTATATTATGAGTTTATGAGTTTTGATGTACCGAAGGAGTTCGGAGTCCCGTATGAAATCGGGGACATGACGAGGAGTCTCAAAATGGTCGAGACGTAAAGATCGATATATTGGACGACTATATTCGGACATCAGAAAGGTTCCGAGTGATTCGGGTATTTTCGGAGGTACCGGGGAGTTACGGGAATATGAGGAAGAAGCAATGGGCCTTAGTGGGAAGGACCAGGAGGTGGCGCGCGCCCCTCCCAAGCCCAGTCCGAATTGGACAAGGGATTTGGGGCGCGGCCCCTCTCTCCCTTCCTTCCCCTCTTCCCCCTTTCCCCTCTTCTCCTAGTTGGACTAGGAAAGGAGGAAACCTACTCCAACTAGGAGTAGGAATCCTACTCCTTGGCGCGCCTATAGGGCCGGCCGGCCTCCTCCCCTTGCTCCTTTATATACGGGGGCAGGGGGCACCCCTAGGGACACAGGTTGATCCACGTGATCATATTCTTAGCCGTGTGCGGTGCCCCCTTCCACCATAATCCTCAATAATATTGTAGCGGTGCTTAGGCGAAGCCCTGTGACGGTAGTACATCAAGATCGTCACCAGGCCGTCGTGCTGACGGAACTCTTCCCCGACACTTTGCTGGATCGGAGTCCGGGGATCGTCATCGAGCTGAACGTGTGCTAAAACTTGGAGGTGCCGTAGTTTTGGTGCTTGATCGGTCGGGCCGTGAAGACGTACGACTATATCAACCGCGTTGTGCTAACGCTTCCGCTGTCGGTCTACAAGGGTACATAGATCACACTCTCCCCTCTCGTTGCTATGCATCACCATGATCTTGCATGTGCGTAGGAAATTTTTGAAATTACTACGTTCCCCAACAGTGGCATCCGAGCCTAGGTTTTATGTGTTGATGTTATATGCACGAGTAGAACACATGTGAGTTGTGGGCGATATAAGTCATACTGCTTACCAGCATGTCATACTTTGCTTCGGCGGTATTGTTGGATGAAGCGGCCCGGACCGACATTACGCGTATGCTTACGCGAGACCGGTTCTCCCGACGTGCTTTGCACAAAGGTGGCTAGCGGGTGACAGTTTCTCCAACTTTAGTTGAACCGAGTGTGGCTACGCCCGGTCCTTGCGAAGGTTAAAACAGCACCAACTTGACAAACTATCGTTGTGGTTTTGATGCGTAGGTAAGATTGGTTCTTGCTTAAGCCCGTAGCAGCCACGTAAAAACTTGCAACAACAAAGTAGATGACGTCTAACTTGTTTTTGCAGGGCATGTTGTGATGTGATATGGTCAAGACATGATGCTAAATTTTATTGTATGAGATGATCATGTTTTGTAACCAAGTTATCGACAACTGGCAGGAGCCATATGGTTGTCGCTTTATTGTATGCAATGCAATTGCGCTGTAATGCTTTACTTTATCACTAAGTGGTAGCGATAGTCATGGAAGCATAAGATTGGCGAGACGACAACGATGCTACGATGGTGATCAAGGTGTCGCGCCGGTGACGATGGTGATCACGACGGTGCTTCAAAGATGGAGATCACAAGCATAAGATGATGATGGCCATATCATATCACTTATATTGATTGCATGTGATGTTTATCTTTTATGCATCTTATCTTGCTTTGATTGACGGTAGCATTTTAAGATGATCTCTCACTAAGTATCAAGAAGTGTTCTCCCTGAGTATGCACCATTGCGAAAGTTCTTCGTGCCGAGACACCACGTGATGATCGGGTGTGATAGGCTCTACGTTCAAATACAACGGGTGCAAAACAGTTGCACACGCAGAATACTCAGGTTATACTTGACGAGCCAAGCATATACAGATATGGCCTCCGAACACGGAGACCGAAAGGTCGAGCGTGAATCATATAGTAGATATGATCAACATAGTGATGTTCACCAATGAAACTACTCCATCTCACGTGATGATCGAACATGGTTTAGTTGATTTGGATCACGTGATCACTTAGAGGATTAGAGGGATGTCTATCTAAGTGGGAGTTCTTAAGTAATATGATTAAATTGAACTTAAATTTATCATGAACTTAGTCCTGGTAGTATTTTGCAAATCATGTTGTAGATCAATAGCTCGCATTGTTGCTTCCCTGTGTTTATTTTGATATGTTCCTAGAGAAAATTGTGTTGAAAGATGTTAGTAGCAATGATGCGGATTGAATCCGTGATCTAAGGTTTATCCTCATTGCTGCACAGAAGAATTATGTCCTTGATGCACCGCTAGGTGACAGACCTATTGCAGGAGCAGATGCAGACGTTATGAACGTTTGGCTAGCTCAATATGATGACTACTTGATAGTTTAGTGCACCATGCTTAACGGCTTAGAATCGGGACTTTAAAGACGTTTTGAACGTCATGGACCATATGAGATGTTCTAGGAGTTGAAGTTAATATTTCAAGCAAATACCCGAGTTGAGAGATATGAAGTCTCCAACAAGTTCTATAGCTAAAAGATGGAGGAGAATCGCTCAAGCAGTGAGCATGTGCTCAGATTGTCTGGGTACTACAATCGCTTGAATCAAGTGGGAGTTAATCTTTCAGATAAAATAGTGATTGACAGAATTCTCTAGTCACCATCACCAAGTTAGTAGAACTTCGTGATGAACTATAATATGCAAGGGATAACGGAAACGATTCCCAAGATCTTCGTAATGCTGAAATTAACGAAGGTAGAAATCGAGAAAAACATCAAGTGTTGATGGCAGACAAAACCACTAGTTTCAAGAAAAGGGCAGAGGGAAGACGGGGAACTTCAAGAAGAATAGCAAACAAGTTGCTGCTCAAGTGAAGAAGCCCAAGTCTGGTCCTAAGCCTGAGACTAAGTGCTTCTACTGCAAAGGGACTGGTCACTGGAAGCGGAACTACCCCAAGTGATTGGCGGATAAGGAGGATGGCAAAGTGAACATAAGTATATTTGATATACATGTTATTGATGTGTACTTTACTAGTGTTTATAGCAACCCCTCAGTATTTGATACTAGTTCAGTTGCTAAGATTAGTAACTCGAAACGGGAGTTGCAGAATAAACAGAGACTAGTTAAGGGTGAAGTGACGATGTGTGTTGGAAGTGGTTCCAAGATTGATATGATCATCATCTCACACTCCCTATAATTTCGGGATTAGTGTTGAACCTAAATAAGTGTTATTTGGTGTTTGCGTTGAGCATGAATATGATTTGATCATGTTTATTGTAATACGGTTATTCATTTAAGTAAGAGAATAAATTGTTGTTCTGTTTACATGAATAAAACCTTATATGGTCACACACCCAATGAAAATAGTTCGTTGGATCTCGATCGTAGTGATACACATAATCATAATATTGAAACCAAAAGATGCAAAGTTAATAATGATAGTGCAACTTATTTGTGGCATTGCCGTTTAGGTCATATTAGTGTAAAGCGCATGAAGAAACTCCATGCTGATGGGCTTTTGGGATCACTTGATTATGAATCAGTTGATGCTTGCGAACCATGCCTCATGGGCAAGATGACTAAGACTCTGTTCTTCGGAACAATGGAGCGAGCAACAGATTTGTTGGAAATTATACATACTGATGTATGTGTTGGGTTTCGTAGTAATTTCAAAAAATTTCCTACGCTCACGTAAGATCATGTGATGCATAGCAACGAGATGGGAGAGTGTTGTCTACGTACCCACGCAGACCGACTGCGGAAGCGTTGACGCAACATAGAGGAAGTAGTCGTACGTCTTCCCGATCCGACTGATCAAGCACCGAAACTACGGCACCTCCGAGTTCGAGCACACGTTCAGCTCGATGACGATCCCCGGACTCCGATCCAGCAAAGTGTCGGGGAAGAGTTCCATCAGCACGACGGCGTGGTGATGATCTTGATGCACTACAGCAGCAGGGCTTCGCCTAAACACCGGTACAGTATTATCGAGGACTATGGTGGCTGGGGGCACCGCACACGGCTAAGGAATAGATCACGTGGATCAAATTGTGTGTCTCTGGGGTGCCTCTGCCTCAGTATATAAAGGAGCCAAGGGGGAGGAGGGCGCAGGAGGAGTCCTACTCCTCCCGGGAGTAGGACTCCCCCCCAATCCTAGTTGGACTAGGATTCCCCGAGGGGGAAAGAGGGAGAGGGGGGCCGGCCACCTCTCCTAATCCTAATAGGACTAGGGGAGGGGGGAGGCGTGCAGCCACCTTGGGCTGCCCCTTTCTCCTTTCCACTAAAGCCCATTAAGGCCCATATGGTTCCCGGGGGGTTCCGGTAACCTCCTGGTACTCCGGTAAAATCCCGATTTCACCCGGAACACTTCCGATATCCAAACATAGGCTTCCAATATATCAATCTTTACGTCTCGACCATTTCGAGACTCCTCGTCATGTCCGTGATCACATCCGGGACTCCGAACAACCTTCGGTACATCAAAATGCATAAACTCATAATATAACTGTCATCGTAACCTTAAGCGTGCGGACCCTATGGGTTCGAGAACAATGTAGACATGACCGAGACACGTCTCCGGTCAATAACCAATAGCGGGACCTGGATGCCCATATTGGCTCCTACATATTCTATGAAGATCTTTATCGGTCAGACCGCATAACAACATACATTGTTCCCTTTGTCATCGGTATGTTACTTGCCCGAGATTCGATCGTCGGTATTCCAATACCTAGTTCAATCTCGTTACCAGCAAGTCTCTTTACTCGTTCTGTAATACATCATCCTGCAACTAACTCATTTAGTTGCAATGCTTGCAAGGCTTAAGTGATGTGTATTACCGAGAGGGCCCAGAGATACCTCTCCGACAATTGGAGTGACAAAACCTAATCTCGAAATACGCCAACCCAACATGTACCTTTGGAGACACCTGTAGTACTCCTTTATAATCACCCAGTTACATTGTGACGTTTGGTAGTACCCAAAGTGTTCCTCCGGTAAACGGGAGTTGCATAATCTCATAGTTACAGGAACATGTATAAGTCATGAAGAAAGCAATAGCAACATACTAAACGATCGGGTGCTAAGCTAATGGAATGGGTCATGTCAATTAGATCATTCTCTTAATGATGTGATCCCGTTAATCAAATAACAACTCATTGTTCATGGTTAGGAAACATAACCATCTTTGATTAACGAGCTAGTCAAGTAGAGGCATACTAGTGACACTTTGTTTGTCTATGTATTCACACATGTATTATGTTTCCGGTTAATACAATTCTAGCATGAATAATAAACCTTTTATCATGATTATAAGGAAATAAATAATAACTTTATTATTGCCTCTAGGACATATTTCCTTCAGTATGTGGTCCGATGAATATTGAGGCTCGCGACAAGTATCATTATTTTCTGATCTTCACAGATGATTTGAGCAGATATGAGCATATCTACTTGATGAAACATAAGTCTGAAACATTTGAAAAGTTCAAAGAATTTCAGAGTGAAGTGGAGAATCATCGTAACAAAAATAAAAGTTTCTACGATATGATCACAGAAGTAAAATATTTGAGTTACGAGTTTGGCTTTCAGTTAAAAACAATGTGAAATAGTTTCACTACTCACGCCACCTGGAACACCACAGTGTAATGGTGTGTCCGAACGTCATAACCGTACTTTATTGGATATAGTACAATCTATGATGTTTCTTACCGATTTACCAATATCGTTTTGGGATCATGCATTAGAGACAGCTGCATTCACGTTAAAAAGGGGCACCATCTAAGTCCATTGAGACGACACAATCTGAACTGTGGTTTGGCAAGAAACCAAAGTTGTCGTTTCTTAAAGTTTGGATTGTGATGCTTATATGAAAAAGTTTCATCCTGATAAGCTCAAACCCAAATCGGAGAAATATGTCTTCATAGAATACCCAAAGGAGACTATTGGGTACACCTTCTATCACAGATCCGAAGGCAAGACATTCGTTGCTAAGAATGGATCCTTTCTAGAGAAGGAGTTTCTCTTGAAAGAAGTGAGTGGGAGGAAAGTAGAACTTGATAAGGTAATTGTACCTTCTCCCTTATTGGAAAGTAGTTCATCACAGAAATCTGTTCCTGTGACTACTACACCAATTAGTGAGGAAGCTAATGATGATGATCATGTAACTTCAGATCAAGTTACTACCGAATCTCGTAGGTAAACCAGAGTGAGATACGCACCAGAGTGGTACGGTAATCCTGTTCTAGAAGTCATGTTACTAGACCATGATGAACTTGCGAACTATGAGGAAGCAATGATGAGCCCAGATTCCGCGAAATGGTTTGAGGCCATGAAATCTGAGATATGATCCATGTATGAGAACAAAGTATGGACTTTGATGGATTTGCCCGATGATCGGCAAGCCATAGAAAATAAATGGATCTTCAAGAGGAAGACGGACGCTGGTAGTAGTGTTACTATCTACAAAGCTAGAATTGTTGCAAAAAGGTTTTCGACAAGTTCAAGATGTTGACTATGATGAGAGTTTCTCACTCGTATCTATGCTTAAGTCTGTCCGAATCATGTTAGCAATTGCCGCATTTTATGAAATCTAGCAAATGGATAAACAAAGCTGCATTCCTAAATGGATTTCTTAAAGAAGAGTTGTATATGATGCAACCAGAAGGTTTTGTCAATCCTAAAAGTGTTAACAAAATATGCAAGCTCCAGCGATCCATCTATGGACTGGTGCAAGCATCTCGGAGTTGGAATATGCGCTTTGATGAGATGATCAAAGTATATAGTTTTATACAGACTTGTGGTGAAGCCTGTATTTACAAGAAAGTGAGTGGGAGCACTACAGCATTTCTGACAAGTATATGTGAATGACATATTATTGATCGGAAATAATGTAGAATTATTCTGCAAAGCATAAATGAGTGTTTGAAAGAAGTTTTTCAAAGAAAGACCTCGGCGAAGCTGCTTACATATTAAGCATCAAGATCTATAGAGATAGATCAAGACGCTTGATAAGTTTTTTCAATGAGTACATACCTTGACAAGATTTTGAAGTAGTTCAAAATAGAACAGTCAAAGAAAGAGTTCTTGCCTGTGTTACAAGGTGTGAAATTGAGTAAGACTCAAAGCCCGACCATGGCAGAAGATAGAAAAAGAATGAAAGTCATTCCCTATGCCTCAGCCATAGGTTCTATAAAGTATGTCATGCTGTGTACCAGATCTATTGTATACCCTACACTGATGTTGGCAAGGGAGTACAATAGTGATCTAGGAGTAGATCACTGGACAGTGGTCAAAATTATCCTTACTGGAATAAGGATATGTTTCTCGATTATGGAGGTAACAAAAGGTTCATCGTAAAGGGTTACATCGATACAAACTTTGACACTGATCCAGATGATTCTAAGTCTCAATCTGGATGCATATTGAAAGTGGGAGCAATTAGCTAGAGTAGCTCTGTGCAGAGCATTGTTGACATAGAAATTTGCAAAATACATACGGATCTGAATATGGTAGACCCGTTGACTAAACTTCTCTCACATGCAAAACATGATCACACCTTAGTACTCTTTGGGTGTTAATCACATAGCAATGTGAACTAGATTATTGACTCTAGTAAACCCTTTGGGTGTTGGTCGCATGACGATGTGAACTATGGGTGCTAATCACATGGTGATGTGAATTACTGATGTTAAATCACATGTCGATGTGAACTAGATTATTGACTCTAGTGCAAGTGAGAGACTGAAGGAAATATGCCCTAGAGGCAATAATTAAGTTATTATTTATTTTCTTATTTCATGATAAATGTTTATTATTCATGCTAAAATTGTATTAACCGGAAACATAATACATGTGTGAATACATAGACAAACAAAGTGTCACTAGTATGCCTCTACTTGACTAGCTCGTTAATCAAAGATGGTTATGTTTCCTAACCATAGACATGTGTTGTCATTTGATTAACGGGATCACATCATTAGGAGAATGATGTGATTGACATGACCCATTTCATTATCTTAGCACCCGATCGTTTAGTATGTTGCTATTGCTTTCTTCATGACTTATACATGTTCCTATGACTATGAGATTATGCAACTCCCGTTTGCCGGAGGAACACTTTGTGTGCTACCAAACGTCACAACGTAAGTGGGTGATTATAAAGGAGCTCTACAGGTGTCTCCAAAGGTACATGTTGGGTTGGCGTATTTCGAGATTAGGATTTGTCACTCCGATTGTTGGAGATGTATCTCTGGGCCCTCTCGGTAATGCACATCACATAAGCCTTGCAAGCATTGCAACTAATGAGTTAGTTGCGAGATGATGTATTACGAAATGAGTAAAGAGACTTGCCGGTAACGAGATTGAACTAGGTATTGAGATACTGACGATCAAATCTCGGGCAAGTAACATACCGATGACAAAGGGAACAACGTATGTTGTTATGCGGTCTGACCGATAAAGATCTTCGTAGAATATGTGGGAGCCAATATGAGCATCCAGGTTCCGCTATTGGTTATTGACCGAAGACGTGTCTCGGTCATGTCTACATTGTTCTCGAACCCGTAGGGTCCGCACGCTTAAGGTTTCGATGACAGTTATATTATGAGTTTATGAGTTTTGATGTACCGAAGGAGTTCGGAGTCCCGGATGAGATCGGGGACATGACGAGGAGTCTCGAAATGGTTGAGACGTAAAGATCGATATATTGGACGACTATATTCGGACATCGGAAAGGTTCTGAGTGATTCGGATATTTTCGGAGGTACCGGGGAGTTACGGGAATACGAGGAAGAAGCAATGGGCCTTAGTGGGAAGGACCAGGAGGTGGCGCGCGGCCCTCCCAAGCCCAATCCGAATTGGACAAGGAATTTGGGGCGCGGCCCCTCTCTCCCTTCCTTCCCCTCTTCCCCCCTTTCCCCTCTTCTCCTAGTTGGACTAGGAAAGGAGGAAACCTACTCCAACTAGGAGTAGGAATCCTACTCCTTGGCGCGCCTATAGGGCCGGCCGGCCTCCTCCCCTTGCTCCTTTATATACGGGGGCAGGGGGCACCCCTAGGGACACAAGTTGATCCACGTGATCATATTCTTAGCCGTGTGCGGTGCCCCCTTCCACCATAATCCTCGATAATATTGTAGCGGTGCTTAGGCGAAGCCCTGCGACGGTAGTACATCAAGATCGTCACCAGGCCGTCGTGCTGACAGAACTCTTCCCCGACACTTTGCTGGATCGGAGTCCGGGGATCGTCATTGAGCTGAATGTGTGCTAAAACTTGGAGGTGCCGTAGTTTTGGTGCTTGATCGGTCGGGTCGTGAAGACGTATGTGTTGGGGAACGTTGCAGAAAACAAAAAATTTCCTACGGTTTCACCAAGGTCCATCTAGGAGTTCATCTAGCAACGAGTGATCGGATTGCATCTACATACCTTTGTAGATCACGCGTGGAAGCATTCAAAGAACGGGGATGAGGAAGCCGTACTCGACGTGATCCAAATCACCGGAGATCCTAGCGCCGAACGACGGCACCTCCGCGTTCAACACACGTACGGTCGGCGTGACGTCTCCTCCTTCTTGATCCAGCAAGGGGGAAGGAGAGGTTGAGGAAGATGGCTCTAGTAGCAGCACGACAGCGTGGTGGTGGTGGAGCTGCAGTACTCCGTCAGGGCTTCGCCAAGCTCTATGGAGGAGGAGGAGGTGTTGGAGAGGGAGAGGGAGGCACCAAAGGCGTGGGTAAGAGACCCTCCCTCCCCTCCACTATATATAGGGGGCCTAGGGGGCGCCGGCCCTAGGAAATGCAATCTCCTAGGGGGGCGGCGGCCAAGGGGTGGGGGGCTTGCCCCCCAAGCAAGGGGCGCTCCCTTTAGGGTTTCCCCCACCCTAGGCGCATGGGCCCTAGGGGGAAGTGGCGCCCCAGCCCACTTTGGGCTGGATCCCTTCCCACTTCAGCCCATGGGGCCCTCCGGGATAGGTGGATCCACCTGGTGGACCCCCGGGACCCTTCCCGTGGTCCCGGTACAATACCGGTGACTCCAAAACTTGTCCCGATGGCCGAAATAGCACTTCATATATATAATTCTTTACCTCCGGACCATTCCGAAACTCCTCGTGACGTCCGGGATCTCATCCGGGACTCCGAACAACATTCGGGTTACTGCATATACATATCCCTACAACCCTAGCATCATCGAACCTTAAGTGTGTAGACCCTACGAGTTCGGGAGACATGTAGACATGACCGAGATTGCTCTCCGGTCAATAACCAACAGCGAGATCTGGACCCATGTTGGCTCCCACATGCTACTCGATGATCTCATCGGATGAACCACGATGTCGAGGATTCAAGCAACCCCGTATACAATTCCCTTCGTCAATCGATATGTTACTTGCCCGAGATTCGATCGTCGGTATCCCAATACCTTGTTCAATCTCGTTACCGGCAAGTCACTTTAATCGTACCGTAATGCATGATCCCATGACCAGACACTTTGTCACTTTGAGCTCATTATGATGATGCATTACCGAGTGGGCCCAGTGATACCTCTCCGTCACACGGAGTGACAAATCCCAGTCTTGATCCGTGTCAACCCAACAGACACTTTCGGAGATACCCGCAGTATACCTTTATAGTCACCCAGTTACGTTGTGACGTTTGGTACACCCAAAGCACTCCTACGGTATTCAGGAGTTACACGACCTCATGGTCTAAGGAAAAGATACTTGACATTGGAAAAACTCTAGCAAACGAACTATACGATCTTGTGCTAAGTTTAGGATTGGGTCTTGTCCATCACATCATTCTCCTAATGATGTGATCTCGTTATCAATGACATCCAATGTCCATAGTCAGGAAACCATGACTATCTGTTGATCAACGAGCTAGTCAACTAGAGGCTTACTAGGGACATGTTGGTGTCTAAGTATTCACACATGTATTACGATTTCCGGATAACACAATTATAGCATGAATAAAAGACAATTATCATGAACAAGGAAATATAATAATAATCCTTTTATTATTGCCTCTAGGGCATATTTCCAACAGTCTCCCACTTGCACTAGAGTCAATAATCTAGTTACGTTGTGATGAATCGAACACCCATGGAATTCTGGTGTTGATCATGTTTTGCTCTAGGGAGAGGTTTAGTCAACGGATCTGCTACATTCAGGTCCGTATGTACTTTACAAATATCTATGTCTCCATCTTGAACATTTTCACGAATGGAGTTGAAGCGACGCTTGATGTGCCTTGTCTTCTTGTGAAACCTGGGCTCCTTGGCAAGAGCAATAGCTCCAGTGTTGTCACAGAAGAGCTTGATCGGCCCCGACGCATTGGGTATGACTCCTAGGTCGGTGCTGAACTCCTTCATCCAAATTGCTTCATGCGCTGCCTCCGAGGCTACCATGTTGTACGATCTAGAAGTAGATGTGTCTAGAGGGGGGGGTGATTAGACACTTAGTACTAAAGTTGCAATTTTTAGGCTTTTTCGGTTTAAGTGGAGTTTAGGCATAATTTCAACATTCACAATACATATGAAGCAAGCATGCAAAGAGTATATGAGCAGCGGAATGTAAAGCATGTAACTTGCAAGAATGTAAGGGGAAGGGTTTGGAGAATTCAAACGCAATTGGAGACACAAATGTTTTTCCCGTGGTTCGGATAGGTGGTGCTATCCTACATCCACGTTGATGGAGACTTCAACCCACGAAGGGTAACGGTTGCGAGAGTCCACGGAGGGCTCCACCCACAAAGGGTAATGGTTGCGCGAGTCCACGGAGGGCTCCACCCACGAAGGGTCCATGAAGAAGCAACCACCCACAAAGGGTCCACGAAGAAGCAACCTTGTCTATCCCACCATGGCCATCGCCCACGAAGGACTTGCCTCACTAGCGTAGATCTTCACGAAGTAGGCGATCTCCTTGCCCTTACAAACTCCTTGGTTCAACTCCACAATCTTGTCGGAGGCTCCCAAGTAACACCTAGCCAATCTAGGAGACACCACTCTCCAAGAAGTAACAAATGGTGTGTAGGTAATGAACTCCTTGCTCTTGTGCTTCAAATGATAGTCTCCCCAACACTCAACTCTCTCTCATAGGATTTGGATTTGGTGGAAAGAAGATTTGAGTGGAAAGCAACTTGGGGAAGGCTAGAGATCAAGATTCATATGGTAGGAATGGAATATCTTGGTCTCAACACATGACTAGGTGGTTCTCTCTCAAAACATATGAGTTGGAAGTGTAGAAGTGTTCTGATGGCTCTCTCCATGAATGAAGAGGAGGTGGAGGGGTATATATAGCCTCCACACAAAATCCAACCGTTATACACAGTTTTCCAATCTCGGTGGGACCGAATCAACAAACTCGGTCGGACCGAAAAGGTAAGCCTAGTGACCGTTAGAGATTTTCGGTGGGACTGACATGCAACTCGGTAGGACCGATATGGTTAGGGTTTGGGCATAACGTAATCTCGGTGAGACCGATTACACAAACTCGGTGAGAGCGATTTTGGTAATTAGCTAACCAGAGAGTTGGTCAGGCAAACTCGGTGGGACCGATTTGCTCTTTCGGTGAGACCGAAAAGTTACAAAAGGAAACACTAAATTTACATTGCAATCTCGGTGGGACTGATTCGCTTTTTCGGTGAGACCGAAAAGTTACGAAAGGGAAACAGAGAGTTTGCAATCCCATCTCGGTGAGACCAGATCCCTATCGGTAGAACCGAATTGCTAGGGTTTTGGCAGTGGCTTATGACAAGTGAAACTCGGTGGCGCCGGATAGAAAGAATCAGTAGGTCCGAGTTTGGCTTTGGGTTTAGGTCATGTGTGGAAGTGGGAAAGTAGCTGAGGATTTTGGAGCATATCATTAAGCACATGAAGCAAGAGGCTCATTAAGCAACACCTCATCCCTCCTTGATAGTATTGGCTTTTCCTATGGACTCAATGTGATCTTGGATCACTAAAATGTAAAATGAAGAGTCTTGAGCTTGAAGCTTTAGCCAATCCTTTGTCCTTAGCATCTTGAAGGAGTTCCCACAACCTTTAGTCCATGCCACTCCATTGTTGAACTTATCTGAAACATACTAGATAGAAACATTAGTCCAACAAGAGATATGTTGTCATCAATTACCAAAACCACCTAGGGAGCACTTGTGCTTTCAATCTCCCCCTTTTTGGTAATTGATGGCAACTTACATCAAAGCTTTAGATAAAGATATAAAGAACAGAAAATAAAGCTTTGGAAGGACATGTAACAAGCATAGGCTCCCCCTACATGTATGCACTCATGTAAATATGAAATATAAAGGCATGTGAGAGCATAACCATGACAGAGTAGGCAATGTGTTACATGTATCTTGGCCATATGCATCGGAGCAAAAGATTATCAAGGAAAATACCTTCATGCTCATGAGTCCTTCTTGCAAACTGTATGTACATAAGCAAGAACTCCTCATACTCATGATTTTGATGCATATACTTACCTTGTGGTCTTGAGTTGGCTTAGGATGGAATGAACCTGCACAAACAAAGTTAGATAACACAGGTACATCCACTAGCCAGAGCAACAAAAGAAACCACAAGAATACCAAGACTGGGGTGACATGTAGAGAGTGAGTACAAGGTACCACATTGGATTCAACATGTCCCCAAGAATAAAGATATGCAATGAATTTGACTGATTTCTTTCCCTTAGGTATCTTGCTCCCCCTGAATCTTACATGGGATATTGGGAGAAGATAGGGAACAGAAAATCAGAGCTGAAAGATACAAATGGATAGAACTTAATGCAAATACATGTCTTTCCCCCAAAAAGGCATGTGACATCTCTCCTCTTGAACATCAAGCATCTGGGATCCTTGAGTATTCTCTCCCCCTGGAAGTCTCTCTCTCCCCCTTAATACTTTCTCTCTTGTAGGTTTGGTCCTTGAGACTTTTTCTCTCCCTTCATGTGATCTCTCTCTCCTACAAGCTTTGATGTGATCTCTCTCTCCCCCTTTGACATCAATTTCCAAGAAGGGCTTTCTGGAATCCGTCGTATAGGTTTGGTCCTTGAGACTCAGCACAAAGCAATGGATAAAACTATGATGCTTGTGGAGGACAAGATTCATTGAGTAGAGCTAGATCAGAAGAAATATAGAACAAGTGGCAAACTGTTTTTCCTGTTGCGAAGTCGGTGGCACCGAGTGGTATGTTTCGGTGGCACCGAAAAGATTCGGTTGGACCGAAAATTACAAGTCGGTGAAACCAAGTTCACACAGAGAAAAACACTTGTCACCTCAGCTCACTAGACATGTAGGATCTCACAAAGATTTGCAATGAATTACCTGAAGGATTTGCAAGGAATTAAATGCAGAAAATGCAGAACAAAAACAAAGAGAAAAGAGAAGAAACTGAAAGATCTAGATGAAGTTTTTTTTGTTTTTGAAAAAAGAGAAAGAAACTAAACATGCATGAGACAAATGCAATAACACAGAAAGATCTAGAGTTGGGCGGTGACATAGTCACCTATGTTAGAGTATATTGACTTAGGAGTCAAGTGAGAACACTTGATCATAGGTCATACTCATCGTTTAAGCTCAAAATGGGGTTACCATTTTTCGTTTAAGCATCTTGATGTATTCACATCTTGTTGGGTTGCTTTGACTCATTTCTTGGAGTAAAGCTTCTCTAAGATGGAATAACATACCTTGGGTGATGGTGTGGTTCTTGCTCATGTAGTTGAACTTGTGTGGGTGCTCAAGGTTGATGTAGCTCATCAAGAGTTGGGAGCGCCACTTGGATTTTGAGTTCATCTACCTACATGGGTTAGTTCTTGCAAGGAAGAGCACTTGAGTATCCAAAAATGACAATCATGAAGCTCAACATAGAATTTGTCAAAGGATATGTTTGAATGGTTTTGTGCTTCCTTGTCTTCAACCACCATTGTGTAGAGTCTTGGTGATGTAGAGATTGCTCAAGATGTGAGTGAGTCGCAATCTCATGGAATTAGATTCAACCAAGCACCTACATGGGTTAGACAACATGCAAGGTGCAAATATATCCAAGACATAAGATAGTTATCATAAGAGATATATCATGGATTAGTCATAAGCTCATGTCTTGCATGTATCCAATGGAGTTTCTACTCCAAGTTCGAAGCATCAATGATGTTCAATTCTCCTCTCAACCTGCAAAACACTTTCTCATCAAGTGGTTTAGTAAATATATCCGCTAATTGCTTATCGGTGCGAACGTGCTTAAGATTAATGTCACCCTTAGCAACATGATCTCGAATGAAATGATGACGAACTTCAATATGCTTAGTTCGAGAATGTTGTACAGGATTATGGCCAATTTTGATAGCACTTTCATTGTCACAAAGCAGTGGAACATGTTTCACATAAATCCCATAATCTTTAAGAGTTTGGGTCATCCAAAGTAATTGAGCACAACATGAACCAGCGGCAATGTATTCCGCTTCGGCGGTGGATAAGGATACCGAGTTTTGTTTCTTGGAAGACCAAGACACAAGAGATCTACCAAGAAATTGACAAGTACCCGAAGTGGACTTTCTATCAATCTTGTCTCCGGCATAATCCGAGTCGGAATAGCTAACAAGATCAAAAGAAGACCTCTTAGGATACCAAATGCCAAAATTTGGTGTATGGATTAAGTATCTCACTATCCTTTTTACAGCCTTAAGATGACATTCTTTAGGAGCAGCTTGATATCATGCACACATGCACACACTTAGCATAATATCGGGACGTGAAGCACATAGGTACAACAATGAACCAATCATAGAGACCATCTTTGGTCAAATCATTATGTCCACTAGTAGGCATGGGTGTAGACATAACTTTGCATTCTTGCATATTGAACTTCTTGAATAAGTCCTTGGTGTACTTTGTTTGAGAGACAAATGTACCTTCCTTAGTTTGCTTGATTTGCAAACCGAGAAAGAATTTGAGTTCACTCATCATAGACATCTCAAACTTCTCTGACATTAGCTTTCCAAACTTTTCACTAAAGAGAGGGTTAGTTGAACCAAATATGATATCATCGACATAAATTTGGCATACAAATAATTCTCCATTAACTCTTTTAGTAAAAAGAGTAGAATCAATTTTACCAATTTCAAAACCACTTGTAATAAAGAACTTGGTCAAGTATTTATACCATGCTCTAGGAGCTTGTTTAAGACCATAAAGAGCTTTGTGAAGTTTGTAAACATGATTTGGTTTCTTAGGATTTATAAAGCCGGGAGGTTGTTTGACATAAACTTCCTCCTCTATTTCACCATTTAGAAAAGCACTTTTAATGTCCATTTGGTACAAGGTGATATTATGGTGATTAGCATAGGCAAGTAAGATGCGAATGGACTCAAGTCTAGCAACGGGAGCATATGTCTCACCATAGTCCATACCTTCGACTTGTGTGTACCCTTGGGCGACGAGACGTGCTTTGTTGCGAACCACTTGTCCATCTTCATCTTGCTTGTTGCGAAACACCCATTTGGTACCAATGATGTTGTGGTTGTTGTCGGGCTTCTCAACTAATGTCCAAAGTTGGTTTCTCTCAAAGTTGTGTAGCTCTTCATGCATAGCATTTATCCAATCCGGATCTTCCAATGCTTCTTCAACCTTCATAGGTTCAATGCTAGAGATGAATGAATAGTTTTCACAAAAGTTAGCTAAACGAGTTTTTGAGCGAGTGATTCTCCCGGTTTGTATATCATTGAGGATTTGCTCGACGGGATGATCTTTGGCAATTCTTGCTCGAACTCGTGAGAGCTTTTGCTTGGGTCTTTGTTGAACATCTTCTTCATCTTGTTCTTCTTCTTGGCCTTCTTCATTGTTGACGTTGTCGTTCTCTTGTCGTGGTGGAGAAGGAGGTTGTTGATGTTCGTCTTGATGTATTTCCTCGTTTTCTTCATCTTGGTGTGTCCCACTTGTGGATGCTTCCGTGTCAATTCTTGGTTCACCTTGTCGTGAAGTAGAAGCTTCCACTTGGACGGATGAAGTACTCTCCTTCACCTCCGTTGGACGAATTTTGCCAATGGACAAGTCTTGGATTGCTTCTGAAGGGTCTTTGTCTCCTACATCAATTGGCAATTGCTCTACTTGCGAGCCATTAGATTCATCAAACTTCACATCTACCGTCTCTTCAACCTTTCGGGTGAAATTGTTGTAGACACGGTAAGTGTGAGAGTTTGAGCCATAACCAAGTAGAAAACCTTCATGAGATTTAGGAGCAAACTTTGAACGACGATGCTTATCAAGAATGTAGCACTTTGAGCCGAATACTCGAAAGTATCCAACTTGGGGTTTGTTACCGGTGAGAAGCTCGTATGCCGTCTTGCCGAGTAGCTTGTGAAGATATAAGCGATTTGTTGCGTGACAAGCTGTCTCAACCGCTTCTGCCCAAAAGTGCTTCGGCGTCTTGTATTCATCAAGCATCGTTCTTGCCATTTCGATGAGCGTCCGGTTCTTCCTCTCAACAACTCCATTTTGTTGAGGTGTGTACGTAGCCGAGAACTCGTGTGAAATCCCTTCTTCGTCAAGAAAGGTGTCCACATTTGCGTTCTTGAACTCCGTTCCGTTGTCACTCCGAACCTTCTTGATCTTCACGTCAAACTGATTTTGGGCCTTCCTAGCGAAGTTTCTGAAGATCTTCTGGACCTGCGACTTGTCATTAAGAAAGAACACCCACGTAAATCTTGAAAAATCATCAACTATAACTAGACCAAAAGAATTTCCACCGAGACTCTTGTAGGCATTGGGACCAAAAAGATCCATATGAAGTAGCTCGAGTGGCCTTCTT
This sequence comes from Triticum aestivum, assembly GCF_018294505.1. Lineage (NCBI taxonomy): Eukaryota > Viridiplantae > Streptophyta > Magnoliopsida > Poales > Poaceae > Triticum > Triticum aestivum. Next base: position 610,910,617 of record NC_057809.1, read on the forward strand.
GTGGTCATGATGTTCTTCACGGGATGCCTTCCTCCAACCTGTTTACCTGCTTGACAAGCACTGCAAAGTCTATCCTTATCAAATATGACATCGTTAACTCCAAGGATATGATTTCCTTTAATAAGCTTGTCAAGGTTTCTCATGCCAACGTGACCTAGTCGTCTATGCCACAACCAACCTTTTGAGGATTTAGCAACAAAGCAAGTTTTAGGTTGTGCCTTTTTAGAGAAATCGACAATGTAAAGATCACCTCTACGCATACCCGTAAAGACCATTTTATGATTGTCTCGACGAAATACTTGGCAATCTACCTCAGTAAATAGGACATTCAAACCGAAATCAGCAAGTCTAGATACTGAAAGTAAGTTGTAGCCAAGAGATTCAACGAGCATGACATTTTGAATGGAACTATCATGTGAGATGGCCACCTTACCAAGGCCAACCACTTTACCCTTTGAATTATCACCAAAGGTGACATATTTTCGAGGGCCGTCATTTTCAGCAAGCTCACGAAACATCTCTTCATCTCCGGTCATATGATCAGTACATCCACTATCAAGAACCCATTCCTTTCCTCCTGATTCATATCCCCGAAGATTTGCCATAAGACCAAAATGTCTCATTGCATCATCAAGATCGAAGTCACTATCATCATCATCATCATAGTATCCATGTTCATCATGATCTTGTGACTCATCATTTCCTAGAGAGGGTAATTCATTAGATAAATGATCATCAAAGTGGTCACTTTTATGAATTCTTATAGCTTCGAATATGATATCACTAATGATTCCAACATCTCCTTTAGCATGCTTAAGATTGGTAAGTTCAAATAGACAATTACCAAAACTAGGATCACTAGAGTTCATCTTACTCAAGGCAATAGATTTATGGAGAATTTCATCCAAAGTTTTCAAGGAATGATCGGGAAATCGTTCCTCAAGAAATTTCCATATAGTATAGGCACAATTAAGAGTAGGCAAACTAGCAATCAAATTTTGGGCAATCCTCTAATGATGAGCTCAATAGTTCTAAGATTGCGAATCATGTCAATATCTTCATCTAGGGTAGGATGCAAAGGATCAATATGAGGTGCACAAGGACTAGCAATATACTTGTTCAAATGATATTGATTGAAGATTACAAGCATCTCATTTTTCCACTCATGAAAATACTCTCCATCAAGAATAGGCACTCTATGTCTAAGACTCCCTAGAGTAGACACATCCATCTTCCTCCAATGGTGATTAAACCAAGGCAATGGAGATCAATGCTCTGATACCACTTGTAGGATCTAGAAGTAGATGTGTCTAGAGGGGGGGGTGATTAGACACTTAGTGCTAAAGTTGCAATTTTTAGGCTTTTTCGGTTTAGTGGAGTTTAGGCACAATTTCAACATCACAATACATATCAAGCAAGCATGCAAAGAGTATATGAGCAGCGGAATGTAAAGCATGTAACTTGCAAGAATGTAAGGGGAAGGGTTTGGAGAATTCAAACGCAATTGGAGACACGGATGTTTTTCCCGTGGTTCGGATAGGTGGTGGTATCCTACATCCACGTTGATGGAGACTTCAACCCACGAAGGGTAACGGTTGCGAGAGTCCACGGAGGGCTCCACCCACAAAGGGTAATGGTTGCACAAGTCCATGGAGGGCTCCACCCACGAAGGGTCCACGAAGAAGCAACCACCCACGAAGGGTCCACGAAGAAGCAACCTTGTCTATCCCACCATGGCCATCGCCCACGAAGGACTTGCCTCACTAGCGGTAGATCTTCACGAAGTAGGCGATCTCCTTGCCCTTACAAACTCCTTGGTTCAACTCCACAATCTTGTCGGAGGCTCCCAAGTAACACCTAGCCAATCTAGGAGACACCACTCTCCAAGAAGTAACAAATGGTGTGTAGGTAATGAACTCCTTGCTCTTGTGCTTCAAATGATAGTCTCCCCAACACTCAACTCTCTCTCATAGGATTTGGATTTGGTGGAAAGAAGATTTGAGTGGAAAGCAACTTGGGGAAGGCTAGAGATCAAGATTCATATGGTAGGAATGGAATATCTTGGTCTCAACACATGAGTAGGTGGTTCTCTCTCAGAACATATGAGTTGGAAGTGTAGAAGTGTTCTGATGGCTCTCTCCATGAATGAAGAGGAGGTGGAGGGGTATATATAGCCTCCACACAAAATCCAACCATTATACACAGTTTTCCAATCTCGGTGGGACCGAATCAACAAACTCGGTCGGACCGAAAAGGTAAGCCTAGTGACCGTTAGAGATTTTCGGTGGGACTGACATGCAACTCGGTAGGACCGATATGGTTAGGGTTTGGGCATAACGTAATCTCGGTGAGACCGATTACACAAACTCGGTGAGAGCGATTTTGGTAATTAGCTAACCAGAGAGTTGGTCAGGCAAACTCGGTGGGACCGATTTGCTCTTTCGGTGAGACCGAAAAGTTACAAAAAGGAAACACTAAATTTACATTGCAATCTCGGTGGGACTGATTCGCTTTTTCGGTGAGACCGAAAAGTTACGAAAGGGAAACAGAGAGTTTGCAATCCCATCTCGGTGAGACCAGATCCCTATCGGTAGAACCGAATTGCTAGGGTTTTGGCAGTGGCTTATGACAAGTGAAAACTCGGTGGCGCCGGATAGAAAGAATCAGTAGGTCCGAGTTTGGCTTTGGGTTTAGGTCATGTGTGGAAGTGGGAAAGTAGCTGAGGATTTTGGAGCATATCATTAAGCACATGAAGCAAGAGGCTCATTAAGCAACACCTCATCCCTCCTTGATAGTATTGGCTTTTCCTATGGACTCAATGTGATCTTGGATCACTAAAATGTAAAATGAAGAGTCTTGAGATTGAAGCTTTAGCCAATCCTTTGTCCTTAGCATCTTGAAGGAGTTCCCACAACCTTTAGTCCATGCCACTCCATTGTTGAACTTATCTGAAACATACTAGATAGAAACATTAGTCCAACAAGAGATATGTTGTCATCAATTACCAAAACCACCTAGGGAGAACTTGTGCTTTCACATGTACTCCGCTTCACATGTAGATCCCGCCACGACGCTCTGCTTGCAACTGCACCAGCTTACTGCCCCACCATTCAAAATATACACGTATCCGGTTTGTGACTTAGAGTCATCCAAATCTGTGTCGAAGCTAGCGTCGACGTAACCTTTTACGACGAGCTCTTCGTCACCTCCATAAACGAGAAACATTTCCTTAGTCCTTTTCAGGTACTTCAGGATATTCTTTACCGCTGTCCAGTGTTCCTTGCCGGGATTACTTTGGTACCTTCCTACCAAACTCACGGCAAGGTTTACATCAGGTCTGGTACACAGCATGGCATACATAATAGAACCTATGGCTGAGGCATAGGGGATGACACTCATCTCTTCTATATCTTCTGCCGTGGTCGGACATTGAGTTGACTCAATTTCACACCTTGCAACACATGCAAGAACTCCTTCTTAGACTGATCCATATTGAACTTCTTCAATATCTTATCAAGGTATGTGCTTTGTGAAAGACCTATGAGGCGTCTTGATCTATCTCTGTAGATCTTGATGCCTAATATATAAGCAGCTTCTCCAAGGTCCTTCATTGAAAAACTCTTATTCAAGTAGGCCTTAATGCTGTCCAAAAGCTCTATATCATTTCCCATCAAAAGTATGTCATCTACATATAATATGAGAAATGCTACAGAGCTCCCACTCACTTTCTTGTAAACGCAGGCTTCTCCATAAGTCTGCATAAACCCAAACGCTTTGATCATCTCATCAAAGCGAATGTTCCAACTCCGAGATGCTTGCACCAGCCCATAAATCGAGCGTTGGAGCTTGCACACCTTGTCAGCATACTTAGGATCGACAAAACCTTCCGGCTGCATCATATACAATTCTTCCTTAAGGAAACCATTAAGGAATGCCGTTTTGACATCCATTTGCCATATTTCATAATCATAGAATGCGGCAATTGCTAACATGATTCGGACGGACTTCAGCTTCTCTACCGGTGAGAAAGTCTCATCGTAGTCAACCCCTTGAACTTGTCGATAACCCTTAGTGACAAGCCGAGCTTTATAGATGGTCACATTACCATCCGCGTTCGTCTTCTTCTTAAAGATCCATTTATTTTCTATGGCTCGCCGCTCTACGGGCAAGTCAGTCAAAGTCCATACTTCATTTTCATACATGGATCCTATCTCGGATTTCATGGCTTCCAGCCATTTGTCGGAATCCGGGCCTGCCATCGCTTCTTCATAGTTCGAAGGTTCACCGTTGTCTAACAACATGATTTCCAAGACAGGGTTGCCGTACCACTCTGGTGCGGAACGTGTCCTTGTGGACCTTCGAATTTCAGTAGGAGCTTGATCAGAAGTATCTTGATCATCATCATTAACTTCCTCTCTAGTCGGTGCAGGCACCTCAGGAACATTTTCTTGAGTTGCGCCATTTTCCGGTTCAAGAGGTAATACTTCATCAAGTTCTACTTTCCTCCCACTTACTTCTTTCGAGAGAAACTCCTTCTCTAGAAAGGATCCATTCTTGGCAACAAAGATCTTGCCTTCGGATCTGAGGTAGAAGGTATACCCAATAGTTTCTTTAGGGTATCCTATGAAGACGCATTTTTCCGACTTGGGTTCGAGCTTTTCAGGTTGAAGTTTCTTGACATAAGCATCGCATCCCCAAACTTTTAGAAACGACAGCTTAGGTTTCTTCCCAAACCATAATTCATACGGTGTCGTCTCAACGGATTTCGACGGAGCCCTATTTAAAGTGAATGCGGCAGTCTCTAAAGCATAGCCCCAAAAAGATAGCGGTAAATCGGTAAGAGACATCATAGATCGCACCATATCTAATAGAGTGCGATTACGACGTTCGGACACACCATTACGCTGAGGTGTTCCAGGCGGCGTGAGTTGTGAAACTATTCCACATTTTCTTAAGTGTGTGCCAAACTCGTGACTCAAGTATTCTCCTCCACGATCTGATCGCAGGAACTTGATTTTCCTGTCACGTTGATTCTCAACCTCACTCTGAAATTCCTTGAACTTTTCAAAGGTCTCAGACTTGTGTTTCATTAAGTAGACATACCCATATCTACTCAAGTCATCAGTGAGGGTGAGAACATAACGATAGCCACCGCGAGCCTCAACACTCATTGGACCGCACACATCAGTATGTATGATTTCCAATAAGTTGGTTGCTCGCTCCATTGTTCCTGAGAACGGAGTCTTGGTCATTTTACCCATGAGGCATGGTTCGCACGTGTCAAATGATTCATAATCAAGAGACTCTAAAAGTCCATCAGCATGGAGCTTCTTCATGCGTTTGACACCTATGTGACCAAGGCGGCAGTGCCACAAGTATGTGGGACTATCATTATCAATCTTACATCTTTTGGTACTCACACTATGAACATGTGTAGCATTACGCTCGAGATTCATTAAGAATAAACCATTCACCATCGGAGCATGACCATAAAACATATCTCTCATATAAATAGAACAACCATTATTCTCGGATTTAAATGAGTAGCCATCTCGAATTAAACGAGATCCTGATACAATGTTCATGCTCAAAGCTGGCACTAAATAACAATTATTAAGGTTTAAAACTAATCCCGAAGGTAAATGTAGAGGTAGCGTGCCGACGGCGATCACATTGACCTTGGAACCATTCCCGACGCGCATCGTCACCTCGTCCTTCGCCAGTCTCCGCTTATTCCGCAGCTCCTGTTTTGAGTTACAAATGTGAGCAACCGCACCGGTATCAAATACCCAGGAGCTACTACGAGTACTGGTAAGGTACACATCAATTACATGTATATCACATATACCTTTCGTGATGCCGGCCTTCTTGTCCGCTAAGTATTTGGGGCAGTTCCGCTTCCAGTGACCACTTCCCTTGCAATAAAAGCACTCAGTCTCGGGCTTGGGTCCATTCTTTGGCTTCTTCCCGGCAGCTTGCTTGCCGGGCGCGGCAACTCCCTTGCCGTCCTTCTTGAAGGCTTTCTTACCCTTGCCCTTCTTGAACTTAGTGGTTTTATTCACCATCAACACTTGATGTTCCTTTTTGACTTCTACCTCTGCTGATTTCAGCATTGCAAATACTTCAGGAATGGTCTTTTCCATCCCCTGCATATTGAAGTTCATCACAAAGCTCTTGTAGCTCGGTGGAAGCGACTGAAGGATTCTGTCAATGACCGCGTCATCTGGGAGATTAACTCCCAGCTGAGTCAAGCGGTTATGCAACCCAGACATAGTGAGTATGTGCTCACTGACAGAACTGTTTTCCTCCATCTTACAGCTGAAGAACTTGTCGGAGACTTGATATCTCTCGACCCGGGCATGAGCTTGGAAAACCATTTTCAGCTCTTCGAATATCTCATATGCTCTGTGTCTCTCAAAACGCTTTTGGAGCCCCGGCTCTAAGCTGTAAAGCATGCCGCACTGAATGAGGGAGTAGTCATCGGTACGTGCCTGCCAAGCGTTCATAACATCTTGTTCTGCAGGGAGAACAGGTGCGTCACCTAGCGGTGCTTGTAGGACATAATCTTTCTTGGCAGCTATGAGGATGATCCTCAGGTTCCGGACCCAGTCCGTGTAGTTGCTGCCATCGTCTTTCAGCTTGGTTTTCTCTAGGAACGCGTTGAAGTTGAGGACTATGTTGGCCATTTGATCTACAAGACATATTGTAAAAAATTTAGACTAAGTTCATGATAATTAAGTTCATCTAATCAAATTATTCAATGAACTCCCACTTAGATAGACATCCCTCCAGTAATCTAAGTATAACATGATCCGAGTTAACTAGGCCGTGTCCGATCATCACGTGAGACGGACTAGTCAACATCGGTGAACATCTTCATGTTGATCGTATCTTCTATACGACTCATGCTCGACCTTTCGGTCTTCTGTGTTCCGAGGCCATGTCTGTACATGCTAGGCTCGTCAAGTCAACCTAAGTGTTTGCATGTGTAAATCTGTCTTACACCCGTTGTATGTGAACGTTGGAATCTAACACCCGATCATCACGTGGTGCTTCGAAACAACGAACTGTCGCAACGGTGCACAGTTAGGGGGAACACTTTCTTGAAATTATTATGAGGGATCATCTTATTTACTACCGTCGTTCTAAGTAAACAAGATGCAGAAACATGATAAACATCACATGCAATCAAATAATAAAAGTGACATGATATGGCCAATATCACATAGCTCCTTTGATCTCCATCTTGGGGCTCCATGATCATCTTGTCACCAGCATGACACCATGATCTCCATCATCATGATCTCCATCATCGTGTCTCCATAAAGTTGCTCGCCAACTATTACTTCTACTACTATGGCTAACACGTTTAGCAATAAAGTAAAGTAATTTACATGGCGTTTCTCAATGACACGCAGGTCATACAAAAAATAAAGACAACTCCTATGGCTCCTGCCGGTTGTCATACTCATCGACATGCAAGTCGTGATTCCTATTACAATAGCATGAACATCTCATACATCACACATATATCATTCATCATTCATCACAACATTGGCCATATCATATCACAAAGCACTTGCTGCAAAAACAAGTTAGACGTCCTCTAATTGTTGTTGCAAGTTTTACGTGGATGAAATAGGGTTCTAGTAAGAATGTTTTCTTACCTACGTGAAAGCCACAACGTGATTTGTCAACTTCTATTTACCCTTCATAAGGACCCTTTTCATCAAATCCGCTCCAACTAAAGTGGGAGAGACAGACACCCGCCAGCCACCTTATGCAACTAGTGCATGTCAGTCGGTGGAACCGGTCTCACGTAAGCGTACGTGTAAGGTTGGTCCGGGCCGCTTCATCCCACAATATCGTTGAAGCAAAATAAGACTAGTAGTGGAAAGAAAGTTGACAACATCTACGCCCACAACAAATTGTGTTCTACTCGTGCAAAAGGAACTACGCATAGACCTAGCTCATGATGCCACTGTTGGGGAACGTTGCAGAAAACAAAAAATTTCCTACGGTTTCACCAAGATCCATCTAGGAGTTCATCTAGCAAAGAGTGATCGGATTGCATCTACATACCTTTGTAGATCACGCGCGGAAGCGTTCAAAGAACGGGGATGAGGAAGCCGTACTCGACGTGATCCAAATCACCGGAGATCCTAGCGCCGAACGGACGGCACCTCCGCGTTCAACACACGTACAGTCGGCGTGACGTCTCCTCCTTCTTGATCCAGCAAGGGGGAAGGAGAGGTTGAGGAAGATGGCTCCAGCAGCAGCACGACGGCGTGGTGGTGGTGGAGCTGCAGTACTCCGTCAGGGCTTCGCCAAGCTCTATGGAGGAGGAGGAGGTGTTGGAGAGGGAGAGGGAGGCACCAAAGGCGTGGGTAAGAGACCCTCCCTCCCCCCACTATATATAGGGGGCCTAGGGGGGCGGCGGCCAAGGGGTGGGGGGCTTGCCCCCCAAGCAAGGGGGCGCCCCCTTTAGGGTTTCCCCCACCCTAGGCGGATGGGACCTAGGGGGAAGTGGCGCCCCAGCCCACTTTGGGCTGGATCCCTTCCTACTTCAGCCCATGGGGCCCTCCGGGATAGGTGGCCCCACCCGGTGGACCCCCGGGACCCTTCCGGTGGTCCCGGTACAATACCGGTGACCCCGAAACTTGTCCCGATGGCCGAAATAGCACTTCCTATATATAATTCTTTACCTCCGGACCATTCCGAAACTCCTCGTGACGTCCGGGACTCCGAACAACATTCGGGTTACTGCATATACATATACCTACAACTGTAGCGTCACCGAACCTTAAGTGTGTAGACCCTACGGGTTCGGGAGACATGTAGACATGACCGAGATTGCTCTCCGGTCAATAACCTACAGCGGGATCTGGATACCCATGTTGGCTCCCACATGCTCCTCGATGATCTCATCAGATGAACCACGATGTCGAGGATTCAAGAACCCCGTATACAATTCCCTTCGTCAATCGGTATGTTACTTGCCCGAGATTCGATCGTCGGTATCCCAATACCTCGTTCAATCTCGTTACCGGCAAGTCACTTTACTTGTACCGTAATGCATGATCCCGTGACCAGACACTTGGTCACTTTGAGCTCATTATGATGATGCATTACCGAGTGGGCCCAGTGATACCTCTCCGTCACACGGAGTGACAAATCCCAGTCTTGATCCGTCTCAACCCAACAGACACTTTCGGAGATACCCGCAGTATACCTTTATAGTCACCCAGTTACGTTGTGACGTTTGGTACACCCAAAGCACTCCTACGGTATCCGGGAGTTACACGATCTCATGGTCTAACGAAAAGATACTTGACATTGGAAAAACTCAAGCAAACGAACTATACGATCTTGTGCTAAGAGTAGGATTGGGTCTTGTCCATCACATCATTCTCCTAATGATGTGATCTCATTATCAATGACATCCAATGTCCATAGTCAGGAAACCATGACTATCTGTTGATCAACGAGCTAGTCAACTAGAGGCTTACTAGGGACATGTTGGTGTCTAAGTATTCACACATGTATTACGATTTCCGGATAACACAATTATAGCATGAATAAAAGATAATTATCATGAACAAGGAAATATAATAATAATCCTTTTATTATTGCCTCTAGGGAATATTTCCAACAGTCTCCCACTTGCACAAGAGTCAATAATCTAGTTACATTGTGATGAATCGAACACCCATGGAATTCTGGTGTTGATCATGTTTTGCTCTAGGGAGAGGTTTAGTCAATGGATCTGCTACATTCAGGTCCGTATGTACTTTACAAATATCTATGTCTCCACCTTGAACATTTTCACGAATGGAGTTGAAGCGACGCTTGATGTGCCTTGTCTTCTTGTGAAACCTGGGCTCCTCGGCAAGAGCAATAGCTCCAGTGTTGTCACAGAAGAGCTTGATCGGCCCCGACGCATTGAGTATGACTCCTAGGTCGGTGATGAACTCCTTCATCCAAATTGCTTCATGCGCTGCCTCCGAGGCTGCCATGTACTCCGCCTCACATGTAGATCCCGCCACGACGCTCTGCTTGCAACTGCACCAGCTTACTGCCCCACCATTCAAAATATACACGTATCCAGTTTGTGACTTAGAGTCATCCAGATCTGTGTCGAAGCTAGCGTCGACGTAACCTTTTACGACGAGCTCTTCGTCACCTCCATAAACGAGAAACATTTCCGTAGTCCTTTTCAGGTACTTCAGGATATTCTTGACCGCTGTCCAGTGTTTCTTGCCGGGATTACTTTGGTACCTTCTTACCAAACTCACGGCAAGGTTTACATCAGGTCTGGTACACAGCATGGCGTACATAATAGAACCTATGGCTGAGGCATAGGGGATGACACTCATCTCTTCTATATCTTCTGCCGTGGTCGGACATTGAGCTGAGCTCAATTTCACACCTTGCAACACAGGCAAGAACCCCTTCTTAGACTGATCCATATTGAACTTCTTCAATATCTTATCAAGGTATGTGCTTTGTGAAAGACCTATGAGGCGTCTTGATCTATCTCTGTAGATCTTGATGCCTAATATATAAGCAGCTTCTCCAAGGCCCTTCATTGAAAAACTCTTATTCAAGTAGGCCTTAATGCTGTCCAAAAGCTCTATATCATTTCCCATCAAAAGTATGTCATCTACATATAATATGAGAAATGCTACAGAGCTCCCACTCACTTTCTTGTAAACGCAGGCTTCTCCATAAGTCTGCATAAACCCAAACGCTTTGATCATCTCATCAAAGCGAATGTTCCAACTCCGAGATGCTTGCAGCAGCCCATAAATCGAGCGTTGGAGCTTGCACACCTTGTCAGCATACTTAGGATCGGTGCGGAACGTGTCCTTGTGGACCTTCGAATTTCAGTAGGAGCTTGATCAGAAGTATCTTGATCATCATCATTAACTTCCTCTCTAGTCGGTGCAGGCACCTCAGGAACATTTTCTTGAGTTGCGCCATTTTCCGGTTCAAGAGGTAATACTTCATCAAGTTCTACTTTCCTCGCACTTACTTCTTTCGAGAGAAACTCCTTCTCTAGAAAGGATCCATTCTTGGCAACAAAGATCTTGCCTTCGGATCTGAGGTAGAAGGTATACCCAATAGTTTCTTTAGGGTATCCTATGAAGACACATTTTTCCGACTTGGGTTCGAGCTTTTTAGGTTGAAGTTTCTTGACATAAGCATCGCATCCCCAAACTTTTAGAAACGACAGCTTAGGTTTTTTCCCAAACCATAATTCATACGGTGTCGTCTCAACGGATTTCGACGGAGCCCTATTTAAAGTGAATGCGGCAGTCTCTAAAGCATAGCCCCAAAAAGATAGCGGTAAATCGATAAGAGACATCATAGATCGCACCATATCTAATAGAGTGCGATTACGATGTTCGGACACACCATTACGCTGAGGTGTTCCAGGCGGCGTGAGTTGTGAAACTATTCCACATTTTCTTAAGTGTGTGCCAAACTTGTGACTCAAGTATTCTCCTCCACGATCTGATCGCAGGAACTTGATTTTCCTGTCACGTTGATTCTCAACCTCACTCTGAAATTCCTTGAACTTTTCAAAGGTCTCAGACTTGTGTTTCATTAAGTAGACATACCCATATCTACTCAAGTCATCAGTGAGGGTGAGAACATAACGATAGCCACCGCGAGGCTCAACACTCATTGGACCGCACACATCAGTATGTATGATTTCCAATAAGTTGGTTGCTCGCTCCATTGTTCCTGAGAACGGAGTCTTGGTCATTTTACCCATGAGGCATGGTTCGCACGTGTCAAATGATTCGTAATCAAGAGACTCTAAAAGTCCATCAGCATGGAGCTTCTTCATGCGTTTGACACCTATGTGACCAAGGCGGCAGTGCCACAAGTATGTGGGACTATCATTATCAATCTTACATCTTTTGGTACTCACACTATGAACATGTGTAGCAAAACGTTGTTTGGCTTTGTTACCGCTTTGCTCAGCCCCTCTTATAGCGTTGTTAGTTGCAGGTGAAGATTGAAGTTTGTTCCTTGTTAGAACATGGAGATGTTGTTCCTTGTTGGAACGTGTTTACTTGTTGGGATATCACAATATATCTTATTTATTTAATGCATCTATATACTTGGTAAAGGGTGGAAGGCTCGACCTTATGCATGGTGTTTTGTTCCACTCTTGCCGCCCTAGTTTCCGTCATATCGGTGTTATGTTCCCGGATTTTGCGTTCCTTACGCGGTTGGGTTATAATGGGAACCCCTTGACAGTTCGCTTTGAATAAAACTCCTCTAGCAAGGCCCAACCTTGGTTTTACCATTTTCCACCTAGCCTTTTTTTCCCTTGGGAGTCACGCATCCCGAGGGTCATCTTTATTTTAACCCCTCTCCCCCCCCCCCCCGGGCCAGTGCTTGTCTAAGCGTTGGTCCAAACTAGAGCCCCTTGTAGTGCCACCTTGGGGAAACTCGAGGGCTGGTTTTAGTTGTACGGATTGCTTATCCGGTGTTGCCCTGAGAACGAGATATGTGCAGCTCCTATCGGGATGTCGGCGCATCGGGTGGTCTTGCTGGACTTGTTTTACCATTGTCGAGGATGTCTTGTAGAACCGGGATACAGAGTCTGATCGGAATGTCTCGGGAGGAGGTCTATTCCTTCGTTGACCGTGAGAGCTTGTCATGGGCTAAGTTGGGACACCCCTGCAGGGATTTGAACTTTCGAAAGCCGTGCCCGCGATTATGGGCAGATGGGAATTTGTTAATGTCCGGTTGTAGAAAACCTGAAGTTGACCATAATTAAAATACATCAACCGCGTGTGTAACCGTGATGGTCTCTTATCGGCGGTGTCCGGGAAGTGAACACGGTGTTGGAGTTATGCTTGACGTAGGTTGTTCTAGGATCACTTCTTGATCATAGTTTCTCGACCGTGCTTTGCCTTCTCTTCTCGCTCTCTTTTGCGTATGTTAGCCAGCATATATGCTAGTCGCTTGCTGCAGCTCCACCTCATACCTTTACCTTACCCATAAGCTTAAATAATCTTGATCGTGAGGGTGCGAGATTGCTGAGTCCCCGTGGCTCACAGATACTTGCAAAACCAGCTTGCAGGTGCCGATGAGTCCGTGCAGTCGACGCAACCAAGCTCAAGGAGGAGCTCGATGAAGATCTTGTCCTTTGTGTTGTTTCGTTCTAGTTGATCAGTAGTGGAGCCCAGTTGGGGTCGATCGGGGACCGTGTCGCATTTGGGGTTCTTCTTTTATTTTGGTTCCGTAGTCAGACCTTGTTTGTATCTGGATGATGTAATGTTTTATTCATGTATTGTGTGAAGTGGCGATTGTAAGCCAACTATGTATCGCTTTTCCCTTATGTATTACATGGGTTTGTGTGAAGATTACCTCACTTGCGACATTGCTTTCAATGCGGTTATGCCTCTAAGTCGTGCTTCGACACGTGGGAGATATAGCCGCATCGAGGGCGTTACAAGTTGGTATCAGAGCCTTCCCCGACCTTAGGAGCCCCCATTGCTTGATCGTTTTTAGCGGCCGAGTTGTGTCTAGAAAAATGTTTTGAGTCATTTAGGAATTATATATCGGAGAGTTACTCCTCAGTCCCTTCATCGCTCTGGTGAGGCATCCTGACATAGAGTTTTGACGCCTCCTGTCAGGGGTATCTTGGAATCGTTCCGATGGTTTTGTGACGATAACATTGTCTTGGTGCCTCTTGTCAGGGGTTTTGTGGAAGTGTCCCGGGGAGTTGAGCTCCGAGGTGTTGTCGTCATAATTTTATCGTTGCAGTTCTGGAATACCTGAGTTTAGTATGCCGACATTGAAAATCTCTTTTATGCAGTTCGTTGGTGAGATAACCTCGACGCCACCCAGTACTGGGGCAGGAGTTCGGGAGTATTGCCATAACTTGTATAACAGATGCTTTTCGAAGGTTGAGGTAGACGATTTCCGAAGGTTTCTTGGTTATGTGTTGAAGGATGGATACAACTGGATGTAGGATTTGCTAGTTTTGGGTGAGATATTATGCTTCCCCTGTATCCCCAACACCTGATTGCATAACCGGAAAGGTTTGGGAGTTTCATAAGTGGGAATTCAAGTAGCTCTTAGGATATCTTTTCGACAGATGTATGATATGAAATTGGGGTTCGACGTCTAGTGGTCCGCCTATTCACGGTTGGTTTTACAGTGGTCTCGTTGTGTCTTAAAGAGTCCTTGGCTATGCCGACTCGGGGACGCTTCGTATGTCATGTGCACTGCCTTGTACATGATGGTGCTGTACGATCGAGCCCGTGTAGGCCCCACCACAAAAACTTCGGACGAAATGTCTATCATATGTTTGTTCTGGCTTATTCTGCAAGCCAGTCCTTTGTTTTGTTTTGAGTTGTGGTATTCGAGTTGCTTCAATGTCAAGTGTTGATTCCATACCTTTCCTAAATGGTGTTCTCATACTCCGATGTGGATACCAATCCTTCTTGATCATCAAGATTGTCTTGTCAATCCTTTTCACCGGCGTGTTTTCTCTTCAAGTGGATCCGATCATTTCAACATCCGCAAGATCCAATCTCAGTTTTTCATCAACGTTGTTTGTTTCATCCGTCTTCAAGTTGTCTTTGTTTTCCCACCCACCCCTTTTTCTTCAAGGATTCAGATTCCTTAATCACTATCCATTTTATTGATGAAAGTCCCTCTCTATTCTTTTCTTTCAATGTTCTTATCCGGTGATTCTCATGAAGATACTAACGGAACTTCTAGTTTATCATTCCTTGTTCTTTTATCTTCTCCGGTGGATTCAATTCAAGCTTTCGGTGTTTGATCATATTCATTTCCGTATTTCAATGCTTTCTCATGCCGGTGCAATTCTTAATCGTTCATCTCTCGCTATTCTATTGTCCCGGAGTGCTCAATATATCTCAAAAGGCTCGTCTTGTCTTTAAAGATCAGTTAAACCTATTTCGAGGTTGTTATCTCATTCAAGCCATTTAATTCAACCGGTGCAATCTATCTTTCAAATCATTCAACAGTGTTTCCTTTTGAGTGGGCCCTAACCCACATGTCTTTTTCCGGGATCTTACCTGACTCTTCTATTTTCCCGGAGCTATCCTAAATTCTTTTGAAGTTGGACGTAAGAATGATTTATCATCAGTCAGATGCCCTTGTCCAAGATCTTTCTAATCCTTTTCATCGTTGGCTCAACTTTTCCATTCTTCATTCCGGTGTGCCTCAATAATTCTTGGTGGTGTACTCGTCGTCATTCTCGGATGTTGAAGACCGAAGAAGAGTTTCTCTTCAATCTTTCTCTTTTCTCTTCAAGATTCGTGATTCTAGCTTGTTGCCATCCTCTCGTAATTGTCTTGATCGTGAGAATTCTTTTCACCTATCCGGAGCAATTCAAGATTCTGCTAAGTTTGATTATCCGGAGGCCATCATTTCGGGATTATTCATTCTCAGCTTTCAGCTATCATTCTCCAATTTTACCGGTGTTTCGCTCAAGTGATCTTTAATCGGCTCGTGATCTCTTCGTTCTCTTTTATGTAAATTCCCCTCAACTATCTTCATTTGCTCTCTAATTCTTCCCGGTGCTTCTTTATTTTTCTTCTTCGTTCATTTTCAATTCTTACGGTGGTTCGCTCAAGATTCTTCTTACCTTGTTATCATATCAATTCATTCATTGTTTTCAATCCTACCGGTGGATTCGTCGAAGACCTTTCCAAGTTTATGTTATATCTCTCTTGATCTTTTACGAGAATAAGTGATATGCCAAATCCATTGATTGTCATCAATTTAATTGGTGAAGGATAAGCATAATGTAATTCTTATTCTTGTTTCATCCAAATGATTAATTCCTTATTCCGGAGCCTCATCAAAACTCTCGGTTTCACTTGTTTAATCTTTCTTTCCGGAGCTCAAAGTTATTTAATTATATCATTCCAAAGATCTATCTAATCATTGCAAGGATTCACCTTGTGTCTTCAACTTTTCTTTCCTTTCGATTGATCATTCTTTTATTACCGGAGTTCTTCATGGAGGCTCTACATGATGGTTCATCAAGGATTTAATCCCTTCTGGAAGTTTTCATTGAGATTCTTTTCTAAGGAGCTCAAGCATTCTCATCTTCCAATCCGGAGTGCAATTCTTTCTTCCGTATCATTGGAGATGGTATTATGTCATTCTTGATAATTTGAATTCATGTTTCTTGATTCACATGTTGTCATGAATGAGATATTTCAAATCCATCAATCTCGTCATTGGAGTTATCTTGGGTTATATTTCACCTTAAGCCTTCCCTAAGGATGGTTGTTATTATGGTGCTTATAAATGATCCAAGTTCTTCATTTATCCTTTCCGGTGCGATATACTTTCTCGTCCCCTCGTTCTTATCAACCCAATTCTTTTTCCCGTTAGTGGCAGAATTTCACCTCAGTTTTGAGATGTTTTCCATAAGACCATATCAAGTTTATTCTTTTCGTTGTGGATTGTTCCAACAACTCCGTGTGACCCTTCTCTTTAAGATGCTTTTCAAGCTCATTGGAGGTAGAAGATGTTGTTTTCTTCTCCGTTCTTTTGTTCCGTCGATACAACTTCTATTCTTTCGTTCCGGAGGCATTGTGTTGTTGTTCTCTTCAACCCATCTTCTTGTTTTGTCAAGATCATGTTCTTTTCATGATTGTCCATTTAACCGGAGTGTCGTGCCCTCTTTTCAAGTTATATCACCTTATCAAGTTCTTATTCAATTCCTCTCTTTTCAACCGGAGTGCTGCCCGAATTTGGTCTTCCTTGATCCCCTTCCTTAACCGGAGTGTTTTCTATATATATCTTCCCTTCAACCTCAAGGTTTTCGCAATGTTCTTTGTCCCTCTTTTCTAACGGAGTGTTTTTAACTTCGTTCATCTCCGTTGTATTCTTTTCTCGAAATGGCTTAACCTTATTCAAGGTTCGTGGTTTCACTCGTTTGTCAAAGAAGCAACGTAGTTTACCTCTTCTCTTTCTCTTCTGTTTTCCCTCCGGTGCCATTCTAGATCTCGGGACGAGATCCTCTCGTAGTGGTGGAGTGTTGTAACGCCCCGAGACCGATGTGCCAGGTGTCTTCCAGTTATTCGCTGCTGTTGCCAGGTCATTTGCTTGCGTGTTGCATTTCATCATGTCATCGTGTGCATCGCATCATCATGTTTTCAAAACCTGCACCCGTCCGGGTTCCCCCAGTTCCCTCTGTTGTCCGTTCTGAGCCCAGACACACTTGCACGCGCCCGCAGCATGTCCGAAATAGTATTTTATAAGTGGCCGGAAAATGTTCTCGGAATGGGATGAGAGTTGACCTGTGATCTTATTATAGTGTAGATAGACCGCCTGCCAAGTTTCATCGCATTCGGAGTTCGTTTGACGCCCCAACGTTTAACTATAGCGGCATTATAGTCGGTCTAACGTCGAACGTTTTCGGTCTCAGGAAACAGATGTCGGGCCCTCTCTCTCTCTGCTTCCCCTCGCAGTCTCGCCACAACCCACCTAGTCCATCCTCCTTCCCCTCTTCGCTTCCGGAACCGTCCGATGCGATCGCACGATCCGAAAACCCTCTCTGCACAGTGCATCGAACCCCTCGCACGCGTCCGGAAGTTGCCCCGAACCCGACCCGGGGATTCGTCACCATTGGATCCGGATCAACCCCAAACATCTATAAAACATCTCCATTTTCTTTGTTGGACTCTCCTAGCCTATTTTTCTCGACCGTATGATTTAAATCGGAGGGCCCAAATAGCCTCTAATCTAATCTCCATGAGATATATATATTGACCAACCCTAAAATTGAGGAGAGATGTCCCATCCTCCCAGCCAGCCGCCGCCACCACTCCTGTCCATTCCCTCCTCCTTCCTCGGGATCTCACCCACCTACCTCCATCGTTTTTCTCCAATGGCCGAACCAGCGCCCGAGCCAACTGCCCATCGCCACCGCAGCCTCCAACCACCTCCGTCAGGCCAGACCACGCCTCCCCTTATTTCTCCTCCCTCCATCTGTTTTTTTCTCCCTCACGCAGTTCTCTCCCTCTCTCTGAATCCTTCACAGGAGCCATGGCCGAAGCTTCGAGCACTACCCGTCTCGTCTCCATCCGAAGCCGCCCTGGCCTCATATCCGTTGGGTCCCGGCCATCCCCGTCATTGCCGGACCTCCTCAGCTCGCCGGAGCCCCAAGACCGGTGCCAAGTCCCTGTTGTCGCGCCTTCGACAAGTCCCCATTGCCGGCCCCTGCTTCTGCTACATCGGGAAGCTGCAGTTCAAGCAGAGATGGACGAGCGCCTCGGATCCGTGCCCTGCCTTCCGTTCCTGCGTTGTTCCCGCCATGTCCCTGCTGCGTCGTCGTTCACTCGTCGGGCCGCCAAGTTCCTCGACTCGCTGCCTTGTCGCTGCAGCAACGGCAGCAGTTCGCCAAGCCCCACAACCGCTCGTCCTCTGTGCGCCCGTTGACCGCATCCCGCGCCAAGGTCTTGCAATCCCAGCCTCATCCCCGCCTCCAGGTCGCCGCCCTCCTCACCGGAGTCCTCTAGCGCCGCCGACGACCTTTCCTGCTTCGTGCTGAGAGACGCGCCCCTGTTTTGCCCGAGGGGAACGAGCAGCGCAGCCCGACTCGATCCGCGTCATTGCGCGTTGACTCAGCCCGCGCCGCACCAGGCCGAGCCGCTTCCCTGCCGACCTCGCGGGCCCAGCTGCCCGCGTCCCTCCACCGAGCTGGGCCAGGCCCATGGTGAGCGCCTAGTCCGCCCAGTTTCAGCCTGCTGTGTTTTTTTTCAGATCTGGGAGTTTAGCTGTTATTCCAGAGAACGCAGTTTTGCAGAAAACCCCTTCATGATCATGCATATTGTAACTCACAAACGATGCATCATATTAAAATAAACTTAATATGAAAAATGCTTAGAATTGCATCTAGTTTCATAATATGTCATTTTCATCCATGTTTAAAAGGCTTAAAATGATGTTTGTTTAAATTTGCTTAAATAACTTGCTAAAATGATTTAATTCATAACTAATTAACCGTAGCTCGGATTTAAATAATCTTTATATGTAAATGGGGTGGAAAAATGTCTAGTTTAACATGGTGGCCTTATTTTGCATGCTTAACAACTCTAAAATTATGTTTAGGGAAGAACAGTACCAAACCTAATAAATATGCACATGAGGTTTTCCGGACTTGTTGTTTGTTGTTCCGACCTCAATTAAACTTGCCTAGTTAGGTAGTTTTATTATGCTTCACCCTCTTGCCATGTTAATCAACATTTAATCTCGTTGGGTACATAAACGAGAGAGAACTAAATAAGTCATGTGGTGTTTTCTTCAATATGCAACTCCGTTGCATATTGAGCTCCACTTAATTTGTAGAATTGCCTGTGCACTTTGCCGTGCCATGCTTCATTAAACCGGACATGCATCATACTCGACTATGCATCATGCCATGTTCATGTCGTGCTTGTTTACTATGTTGTTTGCTTCTTTCCGGTGTTGCTTCTTCGGGTTGGTTCCGATAACGTCGCGTTTGTGAGGATCCGTTGGCTATGTCCGTTTTTTTCTTCTTCATGGACTCGTTCTTCTTCCTTGCGGGATTTCAGGCAAGATGATCATACCCTCAAAATCACTTCTATCTTTGCTTGCTTAGATGCTCGCTCTTTTGCTATGCCTATGCTGCGATACCGACCACTTACTTTTCATGCCTCCCATATTGTTGAACCAAGCCTCTAACCCACCATGTCCTAGCAAACCGTTGTTTGGCTTTGTTACCGCTTTGCTCGGTCCCTCTTATAGCGTTGTTAGTTGCAGGTGAAGATTGAAGTTTGTTCCTTGTTGGAACATGGAGATGTTGTTCCTTGTTGGAACGTGTTTACTTGTTGGGATATCACAATATATCTTATTTATTTAATGCATCTATATACTTGGTAAAGGGTGGAAGGCTCGACCTTATGCCTGGTGTTTTGTTCCACTCTTGCCGCCCTAGTTTCTGTCATATGGGTGTTATGTTCCCGGATTTTGCGTTCCTTATGCGGTTGAGTTATAATGGGAACCCCTTGACAGTTCGCTTTGAATAAAACTCCTCTAGCAAGGCCCAACCTTGGTTTTACCATTTGCCATCTAGCCTTTTTTTCTCTTGGGAGTCGCGCATCCCGAGGTTCATCTTTATTTTAACCCCCCCGGGCCAGTGCTTGTCTAAGCGTTGGTCCAAACTAGAGCCCCTTGCAGCGCCACCTCGGGGAAACTCGAGGGCTGGTTTTAGTTGTATGGATTGCTTATCCGGTGTTGCCCTAAGAACGAGATATGTGCAGCTCCTATCGGGATGTCGGCGCATCGGGTGGTCTTGCTGGACTTGTTTTACCATTGTCGAGGATGTCTTGTAGAACCGGGATACGGAGTCTGATCGGAATGTCTCGGGAGGAGGTCTATTCCTTCGTTGACCGTGAGAGCTTGTCATGGGCTAAGTTGAGACACCCCTGCAGGGATTTGAACTTTTGAAAGCCGTGCCCGCGATTATGGGCAGATGGGAATTTGTTAATGTCCGGTTGTAGAAAACCTGAAGTTGACCGTAATTAAAATACATCAACCGCGTGTGTAACCGTGATGGTCTCTTCTCGGCGGAGTCCGGGAAGTGAACACGGTGTTGGAGTTATGCTTGACGCAGGTTGTTCTAGGATCACTTCTTGATCATAGTTTCTCGACTGTGCTTTGCCTTCTCTTCTCGCTCTCTTTTGCGTATGTTAGCCACCATATATGCTAGTCGCTTGCTGCAGCTCCACCTCATACCTTTACCTTACCCATAAGCTTAAATAGTCTTGATCGCGAGGGTGCGAGATTGCTGAGTCCCCGTGGCTCACAGATACTTCCAAAACTAGCTTGCAGGTGCCGATGAGTCCGTGCAGTCGACGCAACCAAGCTCAAGGAGGAGCTCGATGAAAATCTTGTCCTTTGTATTGTTTTGTTGTAGTTGATCAGTAGTGGGGCCCAGTTGGGGTCGATCGGGGACCGTGTCGCATTTGGGGTTCTTCTTTTATTTTGGTTCCGTAGTCGGACCTTATTTGTATCTGGATGATGTAATGTTTTATTCATGTATTGTGTGAAGTGGCGATTGTAAGCCAACTATGTATCGCTTTTCCCTTATGTATTACATGGGTTTGTGTGAAGATTACCTCACTTGCGACATTGCTTTCAATGCGGTTATGCCTCTAAGTCGTGTTTCGACACGTGAGAGATATAGCCGCATCAAGGGTGTTACATAGTCCTTTCTCCACGTGTTTGACTAGTTCTCGAGTTGGTTCTAGGTTTCTTCGTGCATCTCCTAACATTGTGTCATGTTTCCTTACATTCTCCACAATTGTTGGTGTCCGGTGTCTTCGATGGTAGCAAATAAAACTTGTATTTACAACTTCCGATCCAAATTAATTGACGCTCCTTTACATTATTCTCAATTTCATATGTACATCACAAAAACTAACGTTTGGACAAAGTCACGTGTGTGTGTTACAAGGACCATATCAGTCTCCAAAATACCGCTCCCGTTTGTTTTTCTAGACCTGGCAGCAGCGACGCTTCATGCCTTATCCTTTTTGGGACGTTGTCGTGGACCCTAGATGTCTTCGGCCGCCTCGACTAGATGTTAGGCTTGTTCTGGTTTCACGTTTATCCTTTGATCTACTTCCTCCGTCCGGGTTTATTAGGCCTAAAGACAACTCTTCTTAGACTAAGACACATCGTAATTTGCTCACATTAATTCTTTCATTTCACTCCCAATGCATTCTCTCACATGCATGCAGCCAATAAAAAAGCAGACATTAAGTGTATTAATTTTTCAGTCATGACACCAACAACAATGGCTTTCAATGCAGCCAATGAAATGGTTGCATGCATGCGCCTTTTCAAAGCGGGCCTTATAAAAGGGGGACATGCTTGTGATGTTGAGAGGCCTAATAAACCCGGACGGAGGGAGTACTCTGTAAGTGAGCCTCCCCACCATATTGTACCGTTCGGCCGAATACGTTTGTTGTGTTGTTGTTGTATATATGAATCGGTGCGAAAACTTGTTTCGAGAGTAGCTTACATAAATTGTGGCTTATATAAAAAAGAATAAACCCGCAAAAAAAGGAGAAAAAAAGAATAAAATCGCTGCGCCGCAGCTTGCCTTGTGAGCTCTTTTTTCTCCTCGAGAAGGCCAAAGGCCACACATCGTCCGTGCGCGATTCCGTTGTGCGCTTGCGGCCGGTCGTGGAATCGTACGTGCATGGCGAAAACCAGCGGCGATGGCCGGCGTCCGTCCGTTGTTGCAGGATGGATCCCTCTCCCTTTCCGCTCCGGCCTTTGCACCTTCTTTCTTTTCCCTTTGTTGCTTTTCGTATCATAATACGTGTGTGAAACAAACGAACGAGGACGCGGCCGTCCGTCCGTCCATGGCGGGCAGAGACCAGCTGCATCGCATGGATGGATTCGGACGGCGACGACGGGATCGGTTCCGCGACGTACGCCGACCGGCCGCCTCCAGAAGACAGACCCTCCATCGCTTATAGATAGGCGATTAATAGACGGACCCTCCTTGAACGAAGATAAACGCCGGACCAAGTCTAACGTGCCAGCGATCGAGTATGCGACGGTGCATGGCGACCGTAGACTCACTCACTCACCCTTTTAAGGCAGCCAAGAGAAAATCCATTCAGTTCGGGTCTCCGTCGGTCGTCGAACGATCCACCAGAAGTCCATGTCGGCCGTAGACACAACTCCACAAGCCCCCCACAGATGAAAAAACACACCGACGGAATGTGGATTGTGGATTGGGCAGAGAGCATATTATTCCAACCATGGGACTACGCCACCGCTTCACATCCCAAAACTAACATGAAAACTCTTTAAAGAGAAACTGAAAAGAATCGCCCATACAGCTGTACGACAGGTCTGGGGTTTGATGACGAGCTCGCCGCCATCTAGAACTGTGCACTGACGCCCAATTCTCTAAAAGCATCTCCAACAGTTTGTATGTTATCTCGTTGGTAAAATATGCCATGTTATTAACCAACACCTTAACATACAACATCTCCAATGGGTTGTATCTAGTATACCCAATAGGATGTGAGATAATAAATAAGGTGCTCTCTCATTTTACATTTGAGCTTGTGCAATGGATGTTGGTTCATGTACATACAATCTTCCTCTCTTTCCTTATTTATTGCATGACACATAAAATCTACCAACAACTATCTTACAACCATTAGAGATGCCTTAATGGTCTAGCTAGGCCGGACCACCAATGAAGAATTTCATGCTGGATCCCTCCGGCCGCCGCCGCCATGGACCGCATGACGAAGGACATCTCTCTAGTCTAGCACTCCTATAGCAAGTGCGAAATAACATGAAGGGAGTACGATATATAAAAGGTGTTGTCTTATGAGGGATATGTTATGGAATTTTATTTTATTTTGCGGAGAAGAAAAAAAAATCGCTGCGCCCGTAGCTTTGCAGCTTGCCCTCTTTTTTCTTTGCGGAAATGCCGAAGGAATGAACATGCGCGCGTGCACGCATGGCGACGGCGATAACCAGCGGCGATGGCCGGCGTCCGTCCGTTGCTGTGGGATGGACCCGTCTCCATTTCCGGCCGGCACCTTTGCCTTTGCACCTGTTCTTTTTCCCTTTCTGCTTTTCGTAGGTGTATGAAACAAACAAATGAGGATGGACGTCCGTCCATGGCGGGCAAGAGACCAGCTGCATGCACGGCACCTGCATTGCATGCATGGATTCGGACGGCGACGACGCCGACCAGCCGCCTCCAGAAGACAGACCCTACATCGCTCATAGATAGGCATGGACGGACTCTTCCCTCCTTGAACCAAGATAAACACAGGACCAAGTATGCGACGGTGCATGTCGACCGTTGAGGCGTCGACTTACTCACTCACGCTCTCAAGGCAGCCAAGAGGAAGTCCATTCACTTCGGGTCCACCGGAAATCTATATCAGCCGGATCCCGGAAGACCCGGCCGCTGGAGCCACAGCTCCACAAGACCCTTCATCGACGGAAAACACACCGGGACTACGCCACCGCTTCACATCCCCAAACTAACACGAAGACTCTTTAAAGAAAAACTAAAAAGAATCACCCATATTGTTGTATGACAGGTCTGGGGCTCTGACGACGAGCTCACCGCCACCTAGAACTGTGCACCGACGCCCACTTCTCTAATGATCTAGCTAGGCCGGACCACCGATGAAGAACTCCATGCTGGATCCTTCGGCCGCTGCGCGCCGCCACGCACCGCATGACCAAGGACATCCCTCGGGCACACATCTCCGCAGGCTTTGCTCGGCAACGCGCCCTACATGGCCGCCTACGTCGTCGCCTCTACGAAGAAAAACAATTCGTGCAACTGATAAGGTGCATGTTCTATTTCCCTTCTCCGTTGTTGTTGCACTTTTCCCTTTAATATTTCTGTGTGAAAAGAACCATGTATTGTTTTCCCTCAAAAAGTAAAAAGAAGAATAAACATAGGCGGGTGGTGCATGGGCGGATTTGGACTGTGACGACAGGCGGACTGGACCGTCGATGTATGCCGTCCGCCTGGCTACAACACTAAGGGTAAAGTTTTTGGTTTGCCTTGAAGTTGAATTGAATTCATCCTTTTACCGTTTTCTTGTTTTTATTTTAGAACTAGTAATGACAAAGTATACTAGCCCGGTGCAAAAACAACATATAATAATGCTGAAAGTAGCACCACTCCATCCGTTCATTAACTTATGGTGTAAACTGAATTTCGTCAACAACGTTTGACCATGAATTGAAAAGTATATTTTTCGTCCCTCAACTCTTGGCGAAGTCTATATTTAGTCCCTTAACTATAAAATCGGACAATTTGCAACCCCAACTCTTAAAACCGGACAAACTAAGTCCCTCTCCTGATTGCAAGTGGTTTTGGGATGACATGGCGTGGTTTTGACCGGGTCTGTGCAATCCCCGATGGGTCTTCTTCCTTCTTGTTCTAACTCAGCTCGGCATTTCGTCAGCAGTTGGAGTGCGTGGAGCAGCATGAGGAGGACGTGGGTGTGGAAGCCTCCGGCGATACAAACACATTTGAACCGTGCAGAGCTCGCCTGCGTGAGGACGACGGCGGCAACACATGTTGCTGGAGCGGGAGCTCATGGCCATGCTTGCACTGCCACGTCTCGGCTTGCCGGCCACCGTCCGTCGGCTGCATGCGCCACTGCGAGCCAGCGCTCGAGCTGCAGCACCACTGTCGTGTGTCGTCTGCCCCATGTTGCTGCGAAGTTGCTCGTCGACATCCCATCCGCGCCATGACCAAGCTCGCCGTGCCGAGACATCGTTGGCCCTGCTGGCCGTTGCCACCGCATCCGTCCCTTGTCCAAGCTCGCTGTGCCGAACGGTCCTCGGCCCTACTGGCCACGCCGATGCGTGTAGGGAAGCCAGAGGCGTGGGAGGAGACCCAGATGGGTGATGTTCGGGAGAGCAGCATGCCAGCATGGCCATGCGAGCGCATGCACAACACATGTTCGATGTTTTGTCTCAATGGAGTTCACATGACCGCTGCGTGTGTTTTCGTTTTCTTTTCTTTGTATCTAAAAGCTTTGCCACGTGTCACGGTAAAAACCACGTTGAGTCAGCATGGATACTGCTTGAGGGACAAAACTTGTCCGGTTTCAAAAGTTGGGGGTGCAAGTTATCCGGTTTCGTAATTGAGGGACCAAATTTAGACTTTACCAAAAGTTAAGGGATGAAAAGTATACTTTTCTCTTTTCTTTTTGCAAGTACCAATTGCGCTTTCAATATAGGATTTATATGCTACAAAAGCATGTCTATTCGTACATAAACTGCACATTGAAGGGGTAACTGTTGATCAAGTCCATAGATTTGCTACCCTAAATATGACAAGAAGAAAGGGGCGAATACTTTCGCATGTTTTTAAATTACAACGGTTGTTGTGGTGAACATTGGCATAATTTGTCGAGTATAACTTTGGCACTAATCAACATATTCTAATTGTACAGTTTTATTCTTATAGGATTTATTTTATCATGCTAGCTCTTTAAACCGATGGCACACATTTCAGAATCCATAAAAAAGGGAAAATGCATGATCCTATATTTCTTTCTTGTGTCAGTCGTTTTCTATTTTTGTGTTGATCTTTTGTGTCAGTTGGTTGTATCTGTTCTTCACGAACAGGTGGCAGTACTATTAAATCGCCTTGATTGTGCCGACTGTTCCCATGTGAGAATTAATTAGACTAGACAGGAACAAGTGAGATCTTGAGAGCAGACCGGAACAAGTGATGTTTATATATCAGGGAAAAAGGGGGTGCAACTTTGGATTAGGCATCCATCTGCGCTAGGTGTCGAGCACGTACGCAAGTACGTATTCTTGTTTTTTGACCGTATGCATCATTCTGCCGCAGGCCGGGGCCTGACCCTCTTTTTTTTAAAAAAAAACGTACTCTTGTTTAATCCGGCAATATTTTTTGCACCATATATACAAATCTACCTCTTCTTTGGCAGTAACCATCAGACAAAAATGCACTTGTTCTCTACGCGGCGAAATCAGATTTTATTACATGTATATCACAACTTCACAAGTAATGGTTTGGAGATATTTTCAGTCAATTGAAAAACCTTGAAAAGATTGAAATTTTAGAAACCATATGCACGGGATTTATGGAATCTCGTAGTTTCTCTTACTTTCTATACAAACATTAAAAAACGAATTACTGGTGTACATCTTGAAGACTGATCAATGTTCAAATAGCAGTACAGGGAGTATAGTGTATAAATTGGGACGCTAATTTGTACTACTCCACCCAGCACATGAAAAGTGATGCTCCCACTTTTGAGTGCGGCATTTTAAAGACTGGTCTCTGGTTTGCCTGGAATTCAGAAATAATAATAATAAACTCTATATAAAAGTTTTAGAAAAGTTTTTTTCCCCGTAAATACAGATGCATTTTCTCTATATACCTGCAAAGTTGTACTGAAGTTGAAGCACTTACTTTGAGACGAAGGGAGTATAATGAATTAACGATTTGTATGGATTTATTTCAGGATTTCGGCGACGCGCTTTCAGTGGGAGGAGACGTTCCCGTCGACGACGAGACGCCTAGGCTGACTTCATAAATCTCAAGATGATATTCCGGCTCAATCTCTTGAAGGTGCTCATAGGAATATGGTGTGCCTGTGTGCGTTCATAGGGATGAGTGTGCGCGTATTTATGAACGCTTGAGTCTGTACTGTACTGTGTTAAAAACAGGAAAAAAATGCTGGCACGAATACGACAAAATAACATTTCGATCCGCATGTTCGTTCTTTTTATGCACAGTGCACATGAAATATTTGTTGACTAAATCTCTTACACACAAGCTACACATATGTATGTCCATGTGTATGCAAGTCGTCCTCCAGAATTTTTGTACTAGGTGTAGAAAGAATGTTTTCGATTGAAGAAACGAAAGAGGCTACTTCTCCAAACGCACTTGATCGTGCTCTGGACATGCTAAAGGTAGCGAGTGCGCGGGAATAAATGACAATGAGGCGGCCGCGGTGCACGCGATTCCGTTGTGCGATTGCGGCCTGCAAAGCTCGCCGTGTGTGCGTGCGTGCATGGATGGATTCGAACGGCCAGGAGTCCGCCAGCGACGCCGTTGCCGGCCCCGTCATCCCCTTCTCCGGCTGGGTCGTCGGTCACAGCAGCGTCTCCGACTTGTAAAAATGGACTGAAACACCGACCACATTCAGACAACTGAAGAGTAGCAGATATGTTATTGCTTCATAATTTCAAGGGACTTTAGCAAAATGTTCTGTTCCACTTGAAGTGCTACTTTATCATGTCTTTAATTGCAAAATTGTTGGTTTTGACCATAAGTCTCCAGATTTAAACAAATTTGAAAACTGCCATCCTCAACTGAAGACACTGCCAGGCGCGCCGGCTATTGCCGTCCTATAACTTTGACAATTATCATATAGTAAGATTCTAATAGTAGTACAATTTTATTCTCATTGGAATTTACTTCATCGTGCGAGCAAGCTCTATAAATCAATGTCACACATTTCACAATCAATAAAAAAGAAAAGAAAATGCAGGATCCTTTCTTTTTTTTGAAACAAGGCAAAAGACTTGCCATTTTCATTCATTAAGGAGAAGGTTTAGACATAAGCCGCAAAGCGGCAAAAGGGAAAAAAGGGAAAACTACTCTCGTGACATCAGAAGACTCAAATGCTTGGCTCCCGCCAATGCCCAAAGATGGGCTTCCTCTTTGATTTTACTGACGACGACGTAGGTCGGGGCAGCCGTGTTGCGAAAAATTCTTGCGTTTCGTTCCTTCCAGATTTTTCATGAGACAAGCATCATAACCGAAGCAATGGCCTTCCGTCTTTGACCTCCAGCACTCACCGTCTTCTGCCAACATGATCGGACAGAATCTTCATGCCTCCACAACATTGGTGAGTGGTCTTGAATGCCTAGCCAAGCGGTGATCTCATTCCAAACTTGTGCCAAAAATCTGCACTGGAAAAGAAGATGGACAGCAGACTCCTGAACCTGCTTGCAGAGCGGGCAAAGGCCGCAGTTAGGCCATCCTCGCCGAGCTAGGCGATCAGCCGTCCAAACGCGGTTCTGAAGAATTAACCAGGCAAAGAATTTACACTTTGGAGATGCCCACATCTTCCAAATCGTGGCCGTATTGGGACTGAAGGTGAGACCCGCAAATTGGGCCAAGTACGCCGACGACGCAGAGTATTCCCCGCTGGTTGTGAATTTCCAAGAAATAGTGTCTTGTCTGTCGTGCCTGAGGGTAACGCCGGAAATCATCTCCCAAAGAGAAGCAAACTGTTGAATATGAGTTAAAGTGAGGCCCTGTTGAATGTCAATTTGACGAATCCAAAAGTTGTTGTCAAGCGCCTTGCTCACCACGCATGCCTTTCTTTTTGATATCTTGAAAATCTTTGGTGCAACATCTTTGGGTCGCAAACCATGAAGCCAAGAGGATTCCCATAATTTGGCCTTCGAACCATCACCAATGGACACCCTAGTGGCCGCAGCAAAAAGATCCTTGTCACCGTCAGAGCAAGGTGTTTCCATTCCAGTCCAAGTTTTTTGCGGGTCGGCCCATTCAAACCACAGCCAACGGAGTCGTAGAGCGGTGGCGAATTTCTCTAGATCCAGCACACCCAGTCCTCCATAGATCTTGGGCTTGCAGACAAGGTTCCAGTTAACCTTACACTTGCCTCCTGACACCTTTTCACAACCCGCCCAAAGGTAGGCTCGTCTCAGACTATCAATCTTTTTTCTAACTTCAACAGGGAGATCAAGGGGTGTGAGATGATATATAGCGATGGTCGTGAGGACCGCCTTGACCAAAACAATGCGCCCTGGGGTGGCCACATGCATGGCCGACCAGGGAGGGAGTTTGCCGGCCACCTTATCCTCCAAGTATTGGAAGTGAATGCGCTTGAGCCTCCTAACTGAAAGGGGAAGGCCAAGATATCTCATTGGGAAGGAGGTCCGGACCGCTGGGAAGGCCTGCAAGATACCATCAAGATCTATGTTTGAGCATCGAATGGGCGCCACAAGGCTTTTGTTGCAGTTGGTGACCAAGCCAGTAACCTCACCAAAGGAGCTGAGAGTCGAAGCCAGGAAATGGATATCCTCTTTGATTGGCGCAGCAAAAATGGCCGCATCATCCGCATAAAGAGATGCCCGAATTGGGTGGCCACGAAGGGGGTGCAAATTGCCTTGATCGGTAGCTTTTGCGAGGATGTGATGGAGCGGGTCAATGGCTAGGACGAAAAGAAGGGGGGATAGAGGATCCCCCTGACGAAGACCACGTCCATGCATGATTGGGTCGCCCGCAACACCGTTGAGAAGGACTCTGGAGGAGGCCGTGGAAAGGAGAGCGGAAATCCAGTCGCGAAATCGGCTTGGAAAGTTGTGATGCCTCAGTAAATCCATCAAGTAGTCCCATCTAACCGAGTCAAAGGCTTTCTTAATGTCTAGCTTGAAGAGCAGGGTTGGAGACTTGTTGCGGTGGAACCGACGCGCCAGGTTGCGAACATACATAAAGTTACCATGTATGCTTCTCTTTTTGATGAATGCACTTTGCGTATTGAAAACGAGCGCGGGCATGTGAGGGGCAAGGCGAGTTGCCATCATCTTTGCAATGATCTTTGCAACCGCATGGATCAGGCTTATGGGTCTAAAGTCGGAAATATCCTCCGCCCCGTCCTTTTTGGGGATGAGGGCAATATTCGCTGAATTGAGCCAGTGAAGGTTAGCAACATGAAGGGTTGAAAAGCTGTTTATCACTTTCATCATCTCTCGTTTGATTATGTCCCAACATTCTTTGAAAAAAGCCCCGGTGAAGCCGTCCGGACCCGGAGCTTTATCGCTAGGTAGATCATTGATGGCTGCTTGGACCTCTGCCTCAGTGAACAAATCCCCTAATCCTGAGAGATCTCTCATCGTCGGCGAAATGCAGGCCCAGTTGAAGTCCTTTTGATGCGGAGGACCCTTCCCAATTGCTCTCGCGAAGTGGTGCTTGATAATATCTTTCTTGTGGTCATGCTCTGTGACCCAGCCGTTATTGTGTTTAAGACGGTGGATGAAGTTCTTCCTACGGCGATGGTTGATGCGGAGATGAAAAAAACGGGTATTTGCATCCCCCTCTTTGAGCCCATTAATTCTTGAACTTTGTTTCTTTCTCGCCCGTTCCAGAACCGCTAAGGCCACCACCTTCCTTTTAAGCTTCTTTCTCAGGTTCCATTCAGCCAAGTTGAGCGGCCTTTGTTCTTGCGCAACATCAAGGCGGAGAATGATCTCGAGAGCCATGTGGAGTTGCACTTTATGGTTAGAGAAGATCGACTTGCTCCAGGTTCGAAGGCGTTGGCTCGTTCTCTTTAGCTTGTGGAAAAGCAGTTGGTAGGGTTCAGTATGTGTCAATTCCTCATTCCAGGCATCTTGGACCGTCTTCTTGAAGTTTGGCATCTTAATCCAAAAAAATCAAATCGAAAAGTTTTCGGTCGCTTTGGTCCCTTGTCGCAGGCTAGGAGAAGTGGGCAGTGATCAAAGAGTGAGGATGAAAGGGCATGTAGGATATGAGAGCCAAAAGCAACATCCCAGTCATCATTGCAGAAAAAACTGTCCAATTTGCTCAAGGTTGGGTTGGCCTGTTCATTGCTCCAAGTAAATTTCCTATTTTGTAGATGGACTTCTTTTAGTTCACAGGTGTTGAGAGCATTTCGGAAGCGTACGAGGCGGCTACGATCAACATTTGTGTGGTTTTTGTCTCGGGCACGATAAACCCGACACTAGCCATCTCGTGCCTTGCTGAGGTTTCAGGCTCACAAGCTCTTGAAAGAAAGCATCTTTGAGATTGCTACGAGTAGGACCATAAACAGATGTCAGCTTGAAAGAAGTGGTGGTATTGATCAGGGTGATGTTTGCAGATAGGCTGAAAGATCCAGTGGTAATATTGTCCACCTTGATTATGTCCTCATTCCAGAGTAGAAGGATGCCTCCCCTTGTGCCAACAGCGGGCTTTTCAGCATAGCTTTTCAATCTCTGGCCCCCAAGGAAGGCAGCCAGGAAGGGGTCAACTGCAGTCAATTTGGTCTCCTGAAGGCAAACAATGTTGCACGAGGTCGCGGCAAGGCAGGGTGCACTATTAAAATTTCATTGGTCATGCCGGCCGGTGCTCCCATGTCCATGCATGTGCGTTTCTTGGATCATCCATCATCCCATCAAGTTCTCTCTGATGATAAACGTACAGGAGCACGTAACGTAGATTCTTTCCCGACGGGATGGGAAAGAGTCTTGGTCAAGTGATTGACTGACATCGTATGCGATTGCGGCCACGGTGTGGAACGTACGTGTGACGGGTGCCTGAGGTGGTGTTTGGTTCGATGGCGAGGCTGGGTTGGCTAAGGATATCCTCAACCAGGTGGTTAGGGATAACTACTTTAACTACAAATGAATATTAATGCTAGTCCTGGTCCTGACGGACTCGGGCCAGGTTTCTACCGGAAGTTTTGGCACAACATTAAACATATGATCCTCCCCTTCTTCGACGACTTCACAAACCTCCGTGTGGATGTCGAACGCTTCAACAGGGCTCACATGATTCTCCTCCCAAAAAAAGACTCCGCCAGATCCCCTAATGACTTCCGCCCTATTTCCCTGCAAAATTGCCCCCCAAAGGCAATCGCTAAGGTTATTACCAACCGGATAAAACCCCTTATCCCTCTTCTGGTGCATGGTGACCAAACCGGCTTCATCTCCGGTAGATGTATTGCTGAGAAATTCACCTACGCTGCAGACATCCTCAGCGCTTGCCACATCTGGAAGGCGCCCACTATGGTTTTCAAACTTGATTTCCGTAAAGCCTTCGACTCTATTTCTTGGGAATCACTCCTTCTCATTCTCCTCTCTAGAGGTTTCCCGACTACCACCGTTACCTGGATCCGAACTTTGCTTGTCTCTAGTAAGATGGCAGTGCTGCTCAATGGGACGCCGGGCCATTGGATCAACTGTAAGAATGGTCTGCGTCAGGGTGACCCGCTATCAGCATACCTCTTCATCATTGTAGCCGACCTGCTTCAGCGTTTAATCATTCAGGCCTTCTTGCCCGACCATCTATGCCACCCGATCTACAATGACAGACCACCGACTGTGCTCTAGTATGCTGACGACACCCTAATCATTGCCCGCGCCTCTAGCCATGCTGCGACCACGCTTAAAGACATCCTTGACAAGTTCGCCCTCGCTACCGGCCTCTCTATTAACTTTCACAAGACTACTTTCGTGCCCCTCAACACGGACCACACAACCAGCCTTAACATCGCCCAAACTTTCGGATGTGACCTATCCTCCTTCCCCCAGATCTATCTAGGTCTCCCACTCTCTCACATTAGACTCCCGTCATCGGCCTTTGAACCCATCATTCAGCGCTTTCTAAAATACCTCTCCGGGTGGGCAGCCAAACTTCTCTCCCGCGGAGCCAGACTAACCCTCATCTCCTCCACCCTAGACGCCCTTGCCACTCACTTTATGTCTGTCTTCAGGCTGCCCAAGAAGACTATCAAAAGACTAGACTCCTGTTGGGGAACGTAGTAATTTCAAAAAAATTCCTACGCACACACAAGATCATGGTGATGCATAGCAACGAGAGGGGAGAGTGTGATCTACGTACCCTTGTAGATCGCAACGGAAGCATTGACACAAAGTAGAGGAAGTAGTCGTACGTCTTCCCGATCCGACCGATCCAAGCACCGTTACTCCGGCACCTCCGAGTTCTTAGCACACATACAGCTCGATGACGCTCCCCGGGCTCCGATCCAGCAAAGCTTCAGGGATGAGTTCCGTCAGCACGACGGCGTGGTGACGATGATGATGTTCTACCGACGCAGGGCTTCGCCTAAGCAATACAACGATATGACCGAGGTGGAATATGGTGGCAGGGGGCACCGCACACGGCTAAGGAACGATCACGAGGATCAACTTGTGTGTCCTAGGGTGCCCCCCTGCCTCCATATATAAAGGATCCAGGGGGGGTGCGGCCGGCCTAGAGGAGGGCGCAGGAGGAGTCCTACTCCTACCGGGAGTAGGACTCCCCTCCCTTTCCTTGTCCAAGTAGGAGAGAGGGGGGAGAGAAGGAAAGGGGGGGCGCCGCCCCTCCCTCCTTGTCCAATTCGGACTAGGGGGGAGGAGGCGCGCGGCCTGCCCTGGCAGCCCCTTCCTCTTCTCCACTTTAGGCCCATGAGGCCCATTAACCCCCCGGGGGGTTCCGGTAACCCCCCGGTGCTCCGGTTTTATCCGAAACTTCCCCGGAATGCTTCCGGTGTTCGAATATAGTCATCCAATATATCAATCTTTATGTCTCGATCATTTCGAGACTCCTCGTCATGTCCGTGATCACATCCGGGACTCCGAACAAACTTTGGTACATCAAAATGCATAAAACTCATAACAACTGTCATCGTAACTTTAAGCATGCGGACCCTACGGTTCGAGAACAATGCAGACATGACTGAGACAAATCTCCAGTCAATAACCAATAGGGGGACCTGGATGCCCATATTGGCTCCTACATATTCTATGAAGATCTTTATCGGTCAGACCGCATAACAACATACGTTGTTCCCTTTGTCATCGGTATGTTACTTGCCCGAGATTCGATCGTCGGTATCCAATACCTAGTTCAATCTCGTTACCGGCAAGTCTCTTTACTCGTTTCGTAATACAAATATAAGAAGATTTGTAAATTGCCGATCCCGCCTGCCGCGGGATATTAATGTATAAATATGAATACACATAAATTGAGTAAACTTAATCTAACATTCTTAAAAAGTTGCTCCCCACTTCTACCTATTCTCTTAACATGCACACTATTCACATCATCTCTATGCCACATCATCAATCAGTTTGTAAAATTAGCCAATCATTCCACATCAGCAGCCCAGCCACACCAGCAACTGTCTCCTTGCATGCATTCACATTCAGTTAGGCTAGTCATGGTGGGAGTAACTTAGATAGTAACATAATGCATTTCAAGAATTTTTTTGCTTATGTGGCATGTAGTTAATAAGGAGAGAGGTGTTTAGAATAACATAATATGTTACTGTAACATAGCGCTTCCCGAGAAAGGATGAGTCTACAAGCTAATAAATGAAGTCATCTATGATACTACTATTATGTTACTTTGCACTATGAAGGCAGTAACTTAAACTATGTCATATGCATGACACTACTATAAGTTACTCCCCACTATGACCAGCCTTACCAAACACAAGCATGCATGCAATCAATTACCACAGCCTTCCACCTTTGAAAACATGTCACATTCCAAAAAAATTGTGTGTGTACGCCCTTCCAATTCCGTGCTGACCCACAATCAGCCTATTATTAGAAGGAAATCGCAAAGCCTAGAAATGATTATGCCTTACCATTGTAGATGCCGTGCTATGTGATATTGAGGGAGGGGGCGTGTTAATTATCTCGCCACACTCTATCAAACTTTTGGAACGAGAAGCAAATGGAGTATCAATGAACAATCGTTTTCAATTCCCTCGTGTTGATCTCCGTGTGTCAATTGGTTGTATCTGTTCTTGTGGATAGGTGGCAATACTACTTTGAAAATATTGAAAATTCAAAAATCATATGCATGGCTTCGTCCTGAAAAGCATTTATATGATCTCATAGTTTTTCTTAACTTTTATACATATATTGAAATATGAATTACTAGTCAAAGGTCCATCTTGAATGCTGGTCACTGTTCAAATGACGGTATATATTTTTTGATATGGGAGCAGTTTATACATTGTGATGCTAATTTCTACACTACTGAGCACATAAAAAGTGATGCTTCAACTTCTCGTGTTGGAGTGTGGCATTTTAAATATGTTATTTAAATTTCCAACTTCAATTAGGGTGCCCGGAATTCAATAATAATAAACTCTACTTAAAATTTCCAAAAAAGTCTAGTTTTTGATAATTACTGATGCATTTTTCTATGTACCTGCAAAGTTTCAGTAAATGATATAAAGATTTGTATACTACATATTCGTCTTTTTGTGTACAGTTTACATATGAAATATTTGTTGATGATTTTTTTAACTTTTTTTTGCCTGGGAGCCTGAGAGGGGATATTATTGATCAAGGATTAAGGTTACAATCGGCATTCTGATGGCCGCGTATCGATATATCTTTCATTGTAACGATCCACTCGAAGCTGAGCTACATGCGATCATGCAGGGTATGGCCTTGGCCATGCAGCACTCCGATCTTCCAGTGGTTGTGCAAACGGACTCCTCGGAAGCCCTGTCTAGCTTGACTAACGGTGCGTTGGTTCACTCGAGATACGGTCATATAGTTCTGGAAATCAAAGATCTGCTTGGTAGTAGAGAGTTTTTTCCACAAAAGATTAGTAGACTTCAAAATAGAGTTGCCGATCGTCTGGCGAAATATAGCTGGTCCGAACGAGCTACGGCTGTGTGGCTTGGTTCGGTTCCACAATGTATCGAGGACATTTGGCCCCTCGACCGTAACTCTATTCATATGTAATAAAACTCCCTTTACCCCCGTAAAAAAATGCGTTGTTGCGATCGTCCCATCTAGGCGAGGCTTTCAACAGGGCTCACACCCCTTTTCATTAATTTCTTAACGGAAATATATCACTACTAGTTCATCCTAAGTAATGCAACTGGAAGAACAGATCGAAGGGGGCGGGAAAGGGAGGAGTGAGCTAGAGTATTAGTAGGAAACCCGATGTGGATGCTCAAACTCGAGGTATCCACCACGGGGCTAAAGCCTGCTAACACTACATATCTCGACTGTGTACCAATACCCAGAAGTCTCAAAAGCCACAAGGCATCATAGACTACACACATATGTATGTGTTTGTATATCCTTTTGTAGAATTTATTTTTGTAGGTGGAGAAAGATTTTTTTTTTCATTGAAGAAACTGAAAAGGCTACCTAGAGCCGGTCTCTAGACACACTTGGGGCCAGTTCTTTTCGGCGATTCTTTCAGAATCACCCCCCTCCCCAGCTTCTCCCAGAATCGCTACTCCATATTTTTTTTACAATCCTATCTAGTTAAGATCTAATTAGCTAGGATTGTAAAAAACATATGGAGTAGTGATTCTGGGAGAAGCTAAGGAGGGAGGCGATTATGGTAGAATCGCCCAAAAAAATTGGCCCTTGATCGTGCTATGGACAAGCTAAAGGTAGCGAGTGCGCCGGAATAAATAAGGCGGTTGCCGCGCGCCTTCTGTCTGCGCGATTCCGTTATGCGATTGCGGCCTGCAAAGCTCGCCATGCGTGTGAGCACGGAAAAACCAGCAGTGGCCGACGTCTGTACGTTCGTGTAGGACAAACCTGCCAAAGTGCATGGATGGATGCTGATGGCGACGACCTACGCCGGCCGCAGGGGCGGAGACAGGCCCCAGGCCCCCAGGGCCTGGGCCCGGGGCGTGAGGCCCAACTCCTTTGGTGAATGTACTGCTACCTAATACGTGAGGCCCAAATCCAGGAGAAATGCTTGAAGGCGGCCCGGGGCACGCGGCCAGCCTGGCTCCGCCCCTGGCCGGCCCGGCCGTCTCCAAAACTCAAGTAAATAGCATAAAACTACTAGTTTACAGGCTAGGGTTCCAAAAAACTACCACTTTTTAATTTTTCTCTACCAGTCGCGCGGTTCGCTGTTTCAAAAAACCCAAAACGCTCGTGACTAGCGATTGAACCGTTTTTCTGACCGCCCGGACCCACATGTCAGGCCACCTGGCCACGCGCGCTCACGGCGCGGCCGTTGACGGCCGTTAGCCGACCGGCCCGGTCGGAACTGGGGTAAATATGAAGGAAATATGCCCTAAAGGCAATAATAAAGTTATTATTTATTTCCTTATATCATGATAAATGTTTATTATTCATGCTAGAATTGTATTAACCGGAAACATAATACATGTGTGAATACATAGACAAACAGAGTGTCACTAGTATGCCTCTACTTGACTAGCTCGTTAATCAAAGATGGTTATGTTTCCTAACCATAGACAAAAAAGTTGTTATTTGATTAACGGGATCACATCATTAGTTGTATGATCTGATTGACATGACCCATTCCATTAGCTTAGCACCTGATCGTTTAGTATGTTGCTATTGCTTTCTTCATGACTTATACATGTTCCTATAACTATGAGATTATGCAACTCCCGTTTACCAGAGGAACACTTTGGGTGCTACCAAACATCACAACGTAACTAAGTGATTATAAAGGAGTACTACAGGTGTCTCCAAAGGTAGATGTTGGGTTGGCGTATTTCGAGATTAGGATTTGTCACTCCGATTGTCGGAGAGGTATCTCTGGGCCCTCTCGGTAATGCACATCACATAAGCCTTGCAAGCATTACAACTAATATGTTAGTTGTGAGATGATGTATTACGGAACGAGTAAAGAGACTTGCCGGTAACGAGATTGAACTAGGTATTGGATACCGACGATCGAATCTCGGGCAAGTAACATACCGATGACAAAGGGAACAACGTATGTTGTTATGCGGTCTGACCGATAAAGATCTTCGTAGAATATGTAGGAGCCAATATGGGCATCCAGGTCCCGCTATTGGTTATTGACCGGAGACGTGTCTCGGTCATGTCTACATTGTTCTCGAACCGTAGGGTCCGCACGCTTAACGTTACGATGACAGTTATTATGAGTTTATGCATTTTGATGTACTGAAGTTAGTTCGGAGTCCCGGATGTGATCACGGACATGACGAGGAGTCTCGAAATGGTCGAGACATAAATATTGATATATTGGACGGCTATATTCGGACACCGGAAGTGTTCCGGGTGATTTCGGAGAAAACCGGAGAGCCGGAGGGTTACCGGAACCCCCCCCCCCCCACGGGAGAAGTAATGGGCCATATGGGCCTTAGTGGAGAGAGAGGGGGGCTGCCAGAGGTGGGCCGCGCGCCACCTCCTCCCTAGTCCGAATTGGACTAGGGGAGGGGGGCGGCGCCCCCCCTTTTCCCTCTCCCCCTCCATCTCTTTCCCCCTCCTAGTAGGAGTCCTACTCCTACTAGGAGGAGGACTCCTCCTGGCGCGCCAAAGCAAGGGCCGGCTGGCCTCCCCCTGGCTCCTTTATATACTGAGGCAGGGGGGCATCTCTAGACACACAATTGATCCTTGTGATCGTTCCTTAGCCCTGTGCGGTGCCCCCTGCCATCATATTCCACCTCGGTCATATCGTAGTAGTGCTTAGGCGAAGCCCTGCGTCGGTAGAACATCATCATCGTCACCACGCCGTTGTGCTGACGGAACTCATCCCCGAAGCTTTGCTGGATCGGAGCCCGGGGAGCGTCATCGAGCTGTACGTGTGCCAAGAACTCGGAGGTGCCGGAGTAACGATGCTTGGATCGGTCGGATCGGAAAGAAGACGTACGACTACTTCCTCTACGTTGTGTCAACGCTTCCGTTGCGATCTACAAGGGTACGTAGATCAGACTCTCCCCTTCGTTGCTATGCATCACCATGATCTTGCGTGTGCGTAGGAATTTTTTTGAAATTACTGCGTTCCCCAACAAAATAAACCCCCTCGGTCGGTCGGGCGCTCCTGCTCACTCAACCTCTCCCTGCTCGCTCACTCCCCTACTCTCACTCCCCTGCTCCAGTACGAGCTCGCCGCCGCTTGCCGTCTTTGAGGTGGGTCGTCGTTGACCTCCTTGCCACCATGCCTTCCTGGAACGACGAGGAAACTAGCTCGGAGGAGGAGCGCGAGGTCGTCAGCATGGACATGGGACTTATGGTAAGTTCTTTGCCACCTAGGGTTAGGGTTAGGTGCTAGTAGGCCTAGGCTACCGCCATGGATCTTGCTAAGTGTAGTGTTGCTGTTGTAGGATTCTTTTCAATAGTGAGGCTGGGGTTTGATTGTAGGATTGATGTAAGCTAGGGTTCATCTCAGTACAGTGTTAGGGTTCATGCTGAGTTGGGGATTTTTTTAGTGTTCTTATTTAATGAAGCGTGCAATTATATTCTGGTGTTAAGTGCAGATTGAAACTAGTGTTTGCCGGTGAAGGAAATATGCCCTAGAGGCAATAATAAAGTTATTATTTATTTCCTTATATCATGATAAATGTTTATTATTCATGCTAGAATTGTATTAACCGGAAACATAATACATGTGTGAATACATAGACAAACAGAGTGTCACTAGTATGCCTCTACTTGACTAGCACGTTAATCAAAGATGGTTATGTTTCCTAACCATGAACAAAGAGTTGTTATTTGATTAACGAGATCACATCATTAGTTGAATGATCTGATTGACATGACCCATTCCATTAGCTTAGCACCCGATCGTTTAGTATGTTGCTATTGCTTTCTTCATGACTTATACATGTTCCTATGACTATGAGATTATGCAACTCCCGTTTGCCGGAGGAACACTTTGTGTGCTACCAAACGTCACAACATAACTGGGTGATTATAAAGAAGCTCTACAGGTGTCTCCAAAGGTACATGTTGGGTTGGCGTATTTCGAGATTAGGATTTGTCACTCCGATTGTCGGAGAGGTATCTCTGGGCCCTCTCGGTAATGCACATCACATAAGCCTTGCAAGCATTACAACTAATATGTTAGTTGTGAGATGATGTATTATGGTACGAGTAAAGAGACTTGCCGGTAACGAGATTGAACTAGGTATTGGATACCGACGATCGAATCTCGGACAAGTAACATACCGATGACAAAGGGAACAACGTATGTTGTTATGCGGTCTGACCGATAAAGATCTTCGTAGAATATGTAGGAGCCAATATGGGCATCCAGGTCCCGCTATTGGTTATTGATCGGAGAAGTGTCTCGGTCATGTCTACATTGTTCTCGAACCGTAGGGTTCGCACGCTTAAAGTTACGATGGCAGTTTCATTATGAGTTTATGTATTTTGATGTACCGAAGGTTGTTCGGAGTCCCGGATGTGATCACGGACATGACGAGGAGTCTCGAAATGGTCGAGACATAAAGATCGATATATTGGAAGCCTATATTTGGACATCGGAATCGTTCTGGGTGAAATCGGCATTTTACCGGAGTACCGGGGGGTTACCGGAACCCCCCCGGGGGGTTATTGGGCCTACATGGGCCTTGAGGGAGAAGAGAGAAGGAGACAGGAGGTGGCCGCGCGCCCCTCCCCTTCCTAGTCTGAATAGGACAAGGGAAGGGGGGCGGCGCCCCCCTTTCCTTCCTCTCTTCCTCCTCTTTCCCCCCTTCTCCTTCTCCAACTAGGAAAGAAGGGAGTCCTACTCCTGGTGGGAGTAGGACTCCCCCCTGGCGCGCCCCTCCTTGGCCGGCCGCCCCTCCCCTTGGCTCCTTTATATACGGGGGCAGGGGGGCACCCTAGGACACACAAGTTGATCTTCGTGATCGTTCCTTAGCCGTGTGCGGTGCCCCCCTCCACCATATTCCACCTCGGTCATATTGTAGCGGTGCTTAGGCGAAGCCCTGCGACGGTAGAACATCAAGATCGTCATCACGCCGTCGTGCTGATGGAACTCTTCCCCGACGCTTTGCTGGATCGGAGCTCGGGGATCGTCATCGAGTTGTACGTGTGCTAAGAACTCGGAGGTGCCGGAGTAACGGTGCTTGGATCGGTCGGATCAGGAAGACGTACGACTACTTCCTCTATGTTGTGTCAACGCTTCCATTGTCGATCTA
The DNA here is from genome assembly GCF_018294505.1 of Triticum aestivum. Taxonomy (NCBI): domain Eukaryota; kingdom Viridiplantae; phylum Streptophyta; class Magnoliopsida; order Poales; family Poaceae; genus Triticum; species Triticum aestivum. The sequence goes on from NC_057809.1 coordinate 610,951,827, forward strand.
CAAGGGTACGTAGATCACACTCTCCCCTCTCGTTGCTATGCATCACCATGATCTTGTGTGTGCGTAGGAAAATTTTGAAATTACTACATTCCCCAACAGTTGGTTATTTTGGTTGCAGGAGGAACCAGACACCACTGTGGAGCCCCTTTTCTGGGGCCAACTTGAGCTTGCTCATCCCAAGCACATTCTGCATCAAATGAGGCCTATTAAGCATGTTGCTTTTGAAGGGCCTTTAACAGGAAGGTGTTTCTATGGCTGCCCAGTCCAGGTTAGATGGCAATAAACTTTTCTGCTATGTATGGTCACTGATGATTGATATGATGCAACACTTTGTTTGATATGATGCCAATAAACATTTTTCTGCTATGTATTTTTGTTACTTTGGAAACTTAATCATAACATTATAGTAACTTATCATATCTCATTTATGTTAATTATTCATTGTTAGAAATTATCAAGTATATACAAGTTAATCATGGAACTAAAATAAGCTCCTAGTCCATTTGTAATAACTTATCACATTTATAAATGTAGGAAAATGGTGTGACTTGTGGTGTTGTAGAGTGGGTTGATGGGCCTTGGCCAACTGTTCTCCAGAGATGTTTATGCAAGCTATGGGAGATGTTCCATGAGCAGAACTTTGGAAGGGTACAGGACAAGGAGAAGTTTGATAAGGAGTTGGCCAGGCTTAAGAGTGAACATGAAAGGGAGTTGGCCAAGCTTAGGACTGAAAATGACAAGCTTTGCATTGAGTACACCAAGCTTGTTGATGATGTATCCAAGATGTTTGATTGGCAGGATGGTAGGGTGGACAAGAAGGTGCACCAGAAACAAGTGGAGGAGGAAGAACTTGAGAAGAAGAAGGAGGAGCTAGAGGAGAAAGCTATGTTGGAGGTGCAGATGGAAAAGCTCAAACTTGCAAAAGAGTAGAGGTGCATTTTGCAGAGCCAAGCTGATATCATCAAGAACACCAGGAAGGCTATGAAGGATGTTCAAGTTGACAGAGATGTTCTTAAGAAGGAGAAGGCAAAGCTTGAGCTTGTTGTTGCTGAGGTGCTGAAAGAAGGGTATGGCAGCAAGGAGAAGTTAGAGCAAATCAAGGCCATCCTTGAGTCTTGAAGTGGCTTTGATATGTTGGTGAAGTAAGTACATCCAAAGGCCTTTATATAAGGATGTGGCCTGGCATGACTGCAAGTGATTATGGGTGTACATTTTGGGGGAATGTGAAGTTTAACCTAGTGTAAGAACCTTATTTACTATGTTGTTAAGTTGTAATGGACCACCTATGCTATTAAGTGTTGTAATGGATCTCCTATGCTATTATGTAGTGGAAAATGGATCTCTTATGCTACTAACTTGTGGAAATGGATCTTGTATGCTATTAAGTGTTCAACTTGATCTTCTATCTTTTAGATGTTATTTGTTAGCCTACATATATTATTTCTGTGGGTAATTGGGCTTAGTGGCCCACTATTCTCTGACCAAATGCAACCCTAGGCCTACTAAACCCAACCCCATCCATTTGTCAATATAAACCCCTCCCCACCCCCACCCTTTCCCAGTCACTCCACTAGCCGCCACCCAAAAGAAACCCTACAGATGGATCCTGACATGGGAGATGTCACAGAGGAGGAGGGGGAGGCTGTGGATGTTAGGACAGCAGCAACAACACAGAGGAGGAGGAGGCGCAGGCAGAGGGCACTAGAGGTGGCCCAGGATGAGCAGCAAGAGGAGTTCAACCGCCGACTCTCCGACAAGGTACTGGAGAAGTGCAATGACGAAGAACTGGAGCTGGTTTTCACTGGTGGCAGGGGAAGGTCATTCATGGAGATCATTAGGTGGGCAAGGATGAGGGCAGTCATGGCTCCTCATCCAGCAACTAGGGCCAAGTGGGTCTGTTTCTTCGAGCGATATGACTGATATGTCAATCTCATCTCATCCATCTATATACCTATCTATCTTTCTATGTTGGTGTACTATGTAAGATCTATTCTATGTAATAAGTGGTGTTTGATGCTACTCTGAACCAATGTATCTATGAATTTATGCCACTCGCAATGAATTTATGCTATTCTCAATGAAATTTACTGACTGAATTCACTGACAGAAGATACAGTCACTGAATGAACAGACTGCATAGTAGTTATTACAAACCATGGTAGTTCAACTAACTGAATATCTCTAAAATAAAATAAAGTTACAAACCATAGTAGTTATTACAGACCATAGTAGACCCAAATCCATCCAAGAGCTCAAGTTACAAACCATGGTAGTTCAACAAACAGAACCATGCCAAATGAACCATGCCAAATGAACTCAAGTTACCCAAATCCAAGAGCTAGTTACCACTTGCATAAAAATAGTCTTTCAGCCTCCCACTTGGCTTCCTGATCCTCTTTGACCCCTCCTGGACAACAGTTGAATTTGATTGCCTTGGTGCAATGAAAGTTCTTCTCTGGGCACTTGAAGATTTGGTGTTCTTTGCTGGAGAAGATGTAGATGATCTGGTGTTCTTAGCAGGAGAAGAAGTGTTAGTCCTGCTCCTCTTAGCTGGTTGTGCTTGTGTTGTAGCTACTGGAATAGTTGAAGCAGCCCTTTTTCTTGCCCTAGGCCTAGAATTAGCAACTGGAGCTGGTGAAGGTGCAGAAGGTGTAGCTCTTGCTGTAGCTGGTCTTGCTTCAGGTGTAGTAGCAGCAGGTACTCTTGGAGGCCTCTGAGCATTTGTAGCCATAGAAGAACCAGCTTGAGAGTAATTTGCTCTATTTTCCTACACAATTAAGAAACATCGTAAGAAAATGAAGAATGAAAAGAGACAATGAAATGAGACATGGCCTCAAATGACCTGGTGCTTGTTCATCCTCATCTGAAACTTAGGCTTCAAAGGGTCACCACAGTTGTTGAACCTATGCCCTTGCTTCTTGTAGTTGCTACATATGACAGTACCAATTCTTAAGGTATCCTTTTTTGCTGGCACCTCAAATACACCTTTCCTCCTGGCAGTTTGCTTTTTGCCCTTCTTTTCTTTGAACACTGGTGGAGATATGTCATGTCCAGGTGTATTAGGCCAGTGGTCAGGTCCTGGAACTGGGAAAATTATATGCTTGTATGTTTCACAGTACATGGGCTTTTTGAAGAAGTCATTGACAAAGTCTTCAGGATGTAGCTTCACTTTCTGCATTGCAGCAATGGAATGACTGCAAGGCACAACAGTCATGTCCCACCTCCTAAAGTCACATGTATGGTTGTTCAAGTTAACACAATATGTGCTCTCAGAGCTACTAGTCACCTGCAAGATGCCTGGACCTGCCATGTATGCATCACAATACTTAGCCCACTTCTTGCCTTCTTCTAAAATTTCTAAGTAGGTTGGTGTAATCTCCCATCTACATGACTCTGTTTTCTCTCTGGTTTTCTGAAACTTGATCATCAACTTTGTTCTTATGCCCTCCAGCATAGTCCTGATTGGCTTGTTCCTAACAGCCAATATCATTCTGTTGAAGACTTCACTGAGGTTGTTAACAACCATGTCAGTTTTGCAAACAGTATCCATTTTATATCTTGCCCATGTATGGTCTGGTATCTGTGACAACCACTGTCAAGCTTCAAACTTTCTTTCTTCAAATTTTCCATCCCTTTTTCATGACCACTCTTAGTGAAGGAATAGGCAGCCTGATCTAAGTGTTTCTTGAGTTCCTCCCCTCTAAAACCAGCAGATTGAAAGTTGGCATATATATGTCTAAGACAGAACCTCTGTGGGGAGTCAGGGAATACATCATTGATTGCATTCAACAATCCCTGTTAATTATGAATTAATGATGGCTTAGAATGATGGATAAGTATGATAGTCAGGGAATACATCATTGATTGCATTCAACATACCTTTTGCCTGTCAGACATAATTGTGTACTTGCCAAACTTGTTCCCATTTCGAATAACAGTTCTCAGCTGTGTGAGAAACCATGTCCAGCTGTCTGTCTCTTCCTTGCCAACAACACCAAATGCAATGGGGAAGATGTTGTTGTTCCCATCCCTGCCAGTAGCTGCCAATATTTGCTGTCCAGTGCTGAGCTTGATGAAGCAACCATCTAAACCTGAAAATATGATCACATTAGTTGCAAAAAACATGAATGCAACCATCTTAGATATATGTGTAAGGATCAGGTACCTATAAATAGCCTGCATCCATTGAGAAAGCCCTCTTTGCATGCAAAAAGGTAGTAGAACATGTAGTGGAACCTAGGGGTAGGAGCTGGATTTTTTAGGTCCTCTTTGGTTGTCACTATGCATCTAATGCCTGGATTACTATCTAACACACATTGTAGATAGTCCCTTAGTCTGTGATCTCCTTGCACAACTTCAACTGCTTGCCTCCTTGCCCTATATGCCAAGCTTTTAGGCACATGAACACCAAATGTTTTCTTTGTGTATGACATAATTGTCTCAACACCAGCTCCAGGGTTTGATCTAATGGTATCCTCACAAACCTTGGCAACCCAATTTACTGTAACTTTGGTGCTCTCTCCACTTGCCCCACAAGTGTGATCCAAATTCATCTTCTTGATGCTGAAAGTAGACTCACTTGCTATTCTAGAGGCCACTATATAAAACTAACAACCTTGCTTTCTATCAGAGCACCAAGCAATAACCCTAGTTGGTTCATTTCTGTGATACTCAAAATTCCTAAGTGTCCTGACATGGAAATTTCTTAGTGCTTCTCTGAACTCCACAACATTTAGGAAGCACAAATACAATGCAAACTGCTCATGTGCATTAGGGACTGATGGATCATACCACCTCCTCTCCTTCCTCTTCTTCAACCTTCTCTTCCTACCAGAAGGCAACCTTGGAACTTCTTCTTCATCACTAAGACCAAAATCACCTGGAAAGCAGTATTCATCAGGTTCAGGCACCCAATATTCAAACTTGATGTATTCAGGCTCACTGTGTGACTTGCTAGTTGGGCCTGGATTTCTGACAGGATTAAGCTTCTTTGCTCCCTTCTCTGGTACAACTGAGGGTTCTTCATGTTCAGAAAGGATTTGGTCTTCCTCCCAAAACTCAGAAGGTTCTGAGTTTGCTCCACAACAGTGATCTGCAGGTTCTTCCTCACCCCTAGTCTGATGGCTTGTCCCTGTGCCTGCCTCATCTTCACCCCTACACCAAGCCTTGTATGATATATTTTGCCCTTTGTAATCACCCCTAAAAAACTCAAAATCTGAAGAGGATTTGTCCATCTCATCTTCATCTTCATCTTCATCGTGTTCTACTTCTACATCTTCTTCTTCTTCCACAACATTTTTCCCCTTGTTGAAATTACAACTCTGTTGTGTGTTAAGATAGGGCTCCTCAGGGATTGCTGCTGCCAAAGTTGCATTAGGGAGTGGATACAGGACCCCTTGTTGGGAAACACTATAAACAACAGGTTCACCAACATGATCAATGGGGATCTGCTCCTCAAGCATGATGTGATCCATGTTAACATCTGCTGGGCTTGGATCAGTAGGCTTTCTGACAGTGATGTTCAGGATCTTCTTATCAACAAACCAGTCAAGCATGTCCTCTAATGCCTCCTCACTATCCAGGACCTCCACCCCCTCCAAGCCCTTTCCCTCTTCCTTTACATAAGTCAGACAAGCATCCATTCCATAACCCTCCAACTCAACCAATGCTAATATGGTCAGATAACTAATGTCTGAAGAAACTGAATACTTTCTCTCCATGTTATCTATTCCTTGAAAATGTAGCCTCATGTCCCAAATCTCATCATCTAAGCTGTAGGATTAAATTGACAAACAATTAATTTTTAACTCACCAAAACTTTAAACAATGACCAAATGTACTGAACATTACTGAACTTTCTTCTAATTACAGTGAATGCACTGACCAAATGAACTAACCAAATGCACTTTCTTCTGAACTGACTTAACCAATAAAACAATGTACCATGCCAAGAACAAACAATTACTAACCCTAGTTCTAAATTGAACTAAAGGACCCAGAAATTTGTAATTTGAACTAAAGGTATGAAGTGCCAGAAATTTCTTACCTCACTCCACCAAAGGATGAAGCCCAAGTGTGGCCGCCTTCTGGATCCGCGTGGATGGACTTCGCCACTGCCCTAGCCGCGCGGACTGCCGAATCTGAGCACGCCGGATCGACCTCAGCCGCGGGCGGTGATGGCTGCTGCAACCGCTGCGCCGGGAAGCTCGAGCTGCCACGCCTTGGGGCCACCTCTGGATGTCCACCGCCCTCCTGGCCGGTGATGCCTTGGCTCAATAGCTCGCCGCCGCCATCGCCAACCTAGGTCACTGCGGGGGAGAGGGGGAGACTGAGAGAGAGTGCGGCCCGACCAACTCCTTTCATTCCGACCGGACCGAATGGGCTAACGGCCGTCAACGACCGTGCCGTGAGCGTGCGTGGCCAGGTGGCCTGACATGTGGGTCCGGGTGGTCAGAAAAACGGTTCAATCGCTAGTCACGGGCGTTTTGGGTTTTTTGAAACAGCGAACCGCGCGACTGGTAGCTTTCTGAGAAAAATTAAAAAGTGGTAGTTTTTTGGAACCCTAGCTTGTAAACTAGTAGTTTTATGATATTTACTCCCAAAACTCAGAGTATCGGACATGGTACCACGATTCTAGACCTTGGAGAAAGATAAAACCAGGACATGCGAGCAGGGCCGGCCCTAGGCCAGGTTAGCAAGGGGTGGTGGCCCTGGGCCCGGCCAACTAGTGCCCCGACCCAGGGGTGCCCCTATGTCTTGCTTGACGAGAGACGAAGGGAGCTCCAAGCGCCCCATATCCTATTTCGCACGTTAAGCGCCAGTTACAGGCAATTGCACTAACTGGCCCACACCCCCTCCCGGCACTACGTGAAAAATGGGCTGGCCATATAGGTTTTTCCCCGCAGTTTTTTTCCGCCAAGTTTTTCTGGGAGTTTTTTTCCCTGTGGTTTTTGCTGGCATGGGTTTTACTCTATTTTCATTTTATATTTTTCTTTTTATTTACTTTTCAAAGGGGTGAACAATTTCGTATTAAAAAAATTTCGCAAGTTTAAGAACTTTTTCAATTTTTTGAAATTTTCAAATTCACGGAATTGTCAATTTTCTGTAAATATTTCACCAGATTACGAAATTTGTTCAAGTCGTGAACTTTCTTCAAAATCGTGAATCTTTTTTAAAACTATTTTTTCTATTGTTTTGTAATCTTTTTTAAATTTCGTGTTTTTCTTTCAAATTACAAACTTTTTTTAAAACTCTTTGTGAACTTCCTTATCAAATTACTGGTTTTTAAAAAAATTACAAAATTTCGAAGTATTGAACTTTTTTCCAAATTCATGAATATTTTTTCTAAATATCATGAGCTTTTCCCAATTTTTTACCTTTTCAAATTCTGAAATTTATTTTAGTTTTTTGTGAACATTTTTTTCTGAGAAGTCAACGGTCAACTCTCCTTGGCAGTGGTGTGCATTCGAATTTTTCTGTTTGATTCGATTAAGTTTATATGGTTTTTATTCTTCGGTTTATATGGTATTATACATTGATATAGTTCGGATTCGGTAAATAAGCAAATTAACCAAAGTTGATGTGAATTTTTTAGCTAACACATACTTTTTCACGTGAAAAATACATGATATATATCATAATGAGAAAATAATAATTAGAAAATGATAAAGAAGGGAAAGTCAACGGGCGCTGGTCCACTAGGTAAACAATTTTGAAAACTCAGATGGGTGGCCCATATACTCGCGTGCGTCAGCGCCCGTTCCCTTAACTGGCGCCCAAGGTGATATTTAGGAGGTCTCAGGGAGCGCTCGCATCAGGCATTGCGACCGGGCCGACCCAGGTAAGTTCCAGGTTAATTAATTTTTTTCTCTGTTTTTCACTATGTTCTTTTCATTTTAATATTATTAAATAAAAACTTGTAAATATATATATTTGGAAATGTAAAACTAACTAAAACTTTTAATTTCAAAAAAGTGATAAGGCAATTTAAAACATTGTTAGCTTAATTAAAAAATGGTTGATAGCATAAAGAAAATTGTTTGTGACATTTAAAAAAAGAAAAGAAATTTTATAAAAAATGTATGTAACTCTATAAAAATGTTAATAAATATTTCTAAACTTTTTAAACATATATAAAAAATCATTTGTATATGAAAAATATACGGTGTTTGTGAAAAAATTAAACATCAAGACCTGTTTTGGTTCTTAGGATAGGAATTTCATAGGAATAGGAAAATCATAGGAAGTGAGATGACATGAATCTCAATTCCTATGGAGAAAGACATATCATTTGACGCATAGGATAGGAATTTTTCTATTGAGTCTAGGCTAATATTTTTGAGAGAATTCCTTATTTAACACTGTCTTAAATTTTGTTTCCCTGTTTGACACTGAAAATATTTCTCTTCCTTATCTAACATCAAGGTTAAATTTTATGCCTTTTATAACACTTCCGTCTATTTTGAGCCTTAACGGTGTTAAATAACACTTGAAAAGACCCTTTTGCCTCTAATGTGATTTTTGACCAAAATTTCAATACTTGCATGCATGTATGATTAGCCGGGTGTATTGGGTGTATACGCATACAAGACAGCACACGAATACCCGAATACGCATGCGCACATGGTATGGTGCGGTCATATGTGAGGCAAAGCTAATTAGCTAAGGTTACATGCAGCAACCCGTCAAAAAAAAGTTTACATGCAGCAACAATCCATCAAGAGATAGCACGTACGAGCACATGCATACACCAGCTTCATGACCAATCGTGCATATATATTTAACCTGCCGTTAAAGCTCATCGCGGATAATTCGCAAAAAAAAAAAAGCTCATCGCGGATAAGAAAAGAAATGTGACCCTGCTGGCACTTGCGCTGCTCCCGGCCTCTGCTTTCCTACGCAGCACTGGCCCCACTCGTCTCATAGTGCCACTGCTCCACCCTTCGCCTGCCGCCGGCTGCGCGCCACGCCACAGTGAGCTCCATGCATACCGTATAACCGTAGGCACATGCCGTCGTGCTGCCACAGCTGCTGTTGCCATAGCCCAGGTCCCGGAGGTGAGCACTGCATCCTGCACGTCGCTGCAACCCAAGCCGAATGAGCCGCACACAGCAAAGCTTTCTTCCACTCACGTCGCTAGTTGAACACACATGCAAGAGCTCTATGTGTAAGGGCAAAAATGTCTTTTTACATGCAATCTAACACCGTTAAACCTAAAAATGTACGGAAGTGTTATAAAGGGCATAAAATTTACACTTGGTGTTACATAGGGAAGAAAAAGTTTTTCAGTGTTAAATAGAGAAACACAATTTAAAATAGTGTTAAATAAGGAATTCTTTCAATATTTTTTCCCTTTGAAATGTGAAGGATCGATTCCTATCCTATATAGAAATAGGAATTCATTCCTACACACCAAAGGGCTCCATAGAAATATTTCCTTCGAAAATCCTATCTTATGAGATTCCTAGAAAGTTGCTACAAACCAAAGGAGGCCCAAACATGTATGTGAAAGAAATGTTAATCTCTGTATTTAAATATGCTAATCATGTATTAAAAATTTTAATCAAGTATAAAAATGTTCTTGATGTATATTAAAAATGTAGAAACAAAAAGTGATTATTAAAAAATGTAGAAATAAAAAATTATTATTAAACAAATGTGAATTATTTATTTGAAAATTTCATAACATTTCTAAACTTGTATAAAAATGTTATTGATGTATATGGAAAAAGTACATTGCATGTGTAAGAAATATTTTTTCCTAGTAAAATATGTTCACCAATTATTTGAAAAGACTCCATTGCAAATCTAACGGCGGATTTTTTACCATGGAAAGTTGACAATTTTTCATGGCAAATTATGCTCTTTGAGGATGGCAAGTTTAGTCAGCGAGCATGAAAAATCCACTCCAGTTTACTTTTTTATCAGAAAATTGTCGTGCTTGCGAACTAAATTTGCCATCATCGTGCCAATATAAAATGCCATGAAAAACATCATATTTGTCATGCCTAAAAATCTGACTTCACATTTTTAGTGTTTCCGTTGAATTTTTTTTACCATATAGTAAAAAAAAAGTGTTCAACAATGTATTAAAGAAAAAAAATGTTCTAAAAAGTTTCCTCTCGTTTTCCTCCCTAACCCTAGGCGGCTAGGGCAAACTCTCCCCTCTAGACTTCGCCGGCGAGCGCAGGGAGGGCAATCCCGGTGCCTTCTCTCCGTTTAGCAGTTTAGGCTTTATTCATCGCAGGTGCGGCGCTCAAACGAATGTCGACGCTACTTCTTTGAGTTTGTCTTCCGGGCTCTGATCCTCATCGAGTTTATCCGTTTGGACGTAGTAGACGGAGCTTCGACGTAGATTCCTGCCATATCCTTAGGGCGATGAGGTTATGATTTCTCGTCATGTGGCGAGATTTTGTGTGAGGTGCTTATGATCTATGTAAGGGTTCAACGTAGATGACTGCAGCTCCAAGGCGCTGGTCCTTAGGGGCACTTGCACGGAGACTTCCCGACTATCATCGGCAAGGTCAAGCCGGCTCCGATAGTGGAGCGGCGACAACGTCGCGTCGGTGGCTTGTTCTGGCGGTGGTAGTGGTCGTTCGTTGGTCTCGGAATCTCAATGTAATTTTTTATTATCTTTGAGATGCTTTGTACTTCCGCTGAATTTTTATAATAGATTTGATCTTTTCACAGGAAAAAAAACAATATATTTCGCGTGTAATCTAAAAATATACATTGTGTATTGAAAAGAGTAGGTATGTGTTGAACAAAGAAATAATCGATGAAAAATGACATAAGAGTAAAAAAAACCAATAAAAACTGAAAAAGAAACAAAAAAAGACGATGAAAGCCAATGGAAAAGAAGAAAACAATGAAAATGGAGAACTTTTTTGTTGGTTTAGTAGAAGTTGTCAAATTTTGGTAGTCCGGTGACATATATGATGAACCCCTCTATGCTATGTGTGTGATCTAGATAAACTACATGTGTTAATTTTAACATTGCACAACAATCTATAGATCTGAGGATCTGCTTATGAGGTACACGGACGTGAATAAATGAACCTGGCGAACGTTCGTTGTAAGGAGGGTGGCAAGCGAACCATCTTTGCTGGCAGTTTTAGTTGTAAAACAAGATTAAATGATATCAGTTTTTGAACAAAAATTGCCTTCTCAGGAAGAAAATGCCATGTCTTCTGAAAAAAAAAGCCACTGCTCCCCACTTCATCACAACTAAAATTCCATCGAATCGTTCGCTTGTGCCACCTCCCCTGGCGAATGTTCACCAGTTAATTAGGAGGGTCCCAAATGAAAGGTCCAGCTGTTAATTTGCAGTCGATCGAGATCGCCGAGAAGGACATGTGCAATGACCCGGGCGGCACGGCGATGTCTCCTTCGTCGGAACCTACGTACACATGGCCAAGAAATCACAGATGTCACGACCTTAGTTTCGTTTGTGACAAGTCAGTCCCATCAGCTGAAGAAAACGCACCCACGACCTTAAATGGAATCGGTGGATATGAGCAGTTCAGAAATAGAGAGTGGGCATGCGTTGTTGGACGGAAGGAACGCCGCTCCCCGGCCTCCCATTCCCAGGTTGGATGCATGCATCTGCATATGCATAGGCCTAATCCGTCTCCGAGTTTTAACGACTCCCCGGCGTTTCCGCCACTCGCGTAAAGCAACGTAACGTCGACGACGACGACGACGACGACGATCCATCTTCTTCTCCCCCGGACCGGGATCCATCTTCTTGTTGTTGGTAGCTCCTCGATCTAATCGATCCATGGAGCGCCTGCTTGGGCTGCTCAAGGTGAAGGTGGTGCGCGGGCTGAACCTGGCCATCTGCGACCCCCTCTCCCACAGCAGCGACCCCTACGTCGTCATCCGCCTCGGACAGCAGGTTCCTACTTCTTCTCGTCCAGCCTCTAGATCAATCGATCGATCGATCATCAAGTAGGAGTAATAACAATGGGCCGAGTGCATGCTACATCTAAAATTCATGCATGCTTTCTTTATATTAATCTTGTTTCTTCAATTTCACCCGGTAGATAGCTAGCACCAAGCAGATGATCGATTCAGATCTGCTTGGTGCCAGCTATATCCGAGGCGGATGAAACAAGCAGACGATCTATTCAGATCTGCTTGTTTCTTCAATTTCATTCATGAGTAATCGATTCAGATCAACAATTAAAACCACTCTCTCTCTCTTTCTCTCTTTTTACCCGGATTTTCTTTTCTTTTCATGTAAATGTGCAGAAAGTGAAGTCGAGCATCAAATATAAAACCATCAACCCAGAATGGAACGAGGAGCTCACCCTGTCTATCACAAACTGGACGCTCCCCGTTAAGATTGTAAGTTTGATCAACATCTCCCTCCGAATCAGGATTTCACAAACTCACCGCCAATATACTCTACTCTGATGATACAACATTTCATATCTCTTAGCTCCTAAAACCAACCTTTGGGATCTCATTTTATTTCCGTCACAGGAAGTCTTTGACCACGACACTTTCACCAAGGATGACACCATGGGCGATGCAGAGTTCAGCATCCTCGACTTTGTCGAGATCGCCGTCAAGGACCTGACCCATGTCCGTGATGACACGGTGATGAAGACGTTCCAACCTAACGAGGAGAACAGCTACTCGGCTGACAGCCACATCATGTGGAAAGACGGGAAGGTCACTCAGAATATGGCCCTCAAGCTAAGGAACACCGACACTGGCGAGCTCATCATGCACCTGGAGTGGGTTAACCTCCCCCCAGGCATGTCGCGGTGATTTGATTTGCAGGGGAGGCCAGCTATTGCCTGCCTTTTGTGATCGTAATGTTTGTTTCCTCTATATATGAGCTATGAAAATAATTAAGCGATGTCTGTCCCATTCTTTACATAACACCCACTGTAATGATTTGTGGATCTCACCCGGACGGTGCGTGTATAATATGAGCAACGTCTTGGTGAGATCCGCAGATCATCACAATGGGTGTTACGCAAGGCATGTGATAGACTTATACTACTGGGGGTAATGCTTGCTTTCAGTTTTGGTTCTGCATATGTTGTATGGCTTTTTTAATACAAAAGGGTGTATTTTGTCCTAAGACACCTGTATATATAGCCACTCCATGTTAATTTGCCATCGATCATATTGTCAACACACATTTAATTGATAATAATTTTGACCTTACAGAGTATGCACGCCATGTCAAATTTCAGCTTTTGCTCTAAACATCACCCTGAACCTTGATATATATATAATGAGACTAGTATGTTACCGCTAACAGAATATTATTCTGTTGACGTTTTCTTTCTTCCCGAGAACTAAAGAAAGGCCCCCATGCGATTAGGGTTGCCTCGCCCCTCACTGGCACCGCCGCCGATCTACCTCGTCTTGTGTGGCCTTAGTGCCATGGAGGCACGGTGGATCTCGACCCTTGATGGAGGGAGGGCCCATGCTTCATTTATAGTGGTTGTTTAGCCTACTTAGAGTTTATATCCTGCTCAAGAAGGCGAGGCGGCAACGACTTCTTGAGGATGAAATAAGGTTCTCCCCGCATAGCCCTGTCCCGGCGGTGCCTCTCGCATCGTGGGACGGCGTGTGGAGTTGTGTCTCCAACGGATCTCGCGGGATTCGGTCGATGTTATTCTTCGGTGGATTTGCATGGATCCAGTATTCGTTCGTTTGCGCTCATGCGTCTACAGGTTGGATCGTTTCGAACTTCATCGGCGACGGTTGATGTTCTGATGTGTTGTGTAACATCCAAATGCAGCAAACCATTATTTTAATTTGTGCTTTTAATTATGACCTATATTGCATTTCAGGTCATTGCTTTAGTTTGAAATGAGGTTGTTTAAACCCTCACTTGTATTTCAAAAAGGGTCGTTTGCATTTTTTGTCCCTACTCGAACCACCTACTCAGATTTACCCCTAATTTGGAAGCATGCTCAAATTTGCCTCTCCGCCGTTAATAAAAAGATGCCTTAGTTGAAATGGGAGTAGCACACACAATAGTCTCTTCAAGAAGCTTAAACCATTCGTTGTCATCTCCAAGTAAGCCTTGAGCCCCGCATGCTTATGAAAGTGCCATACACTACACCATTGATAGACCCGAGGTCCCAGTAAGTAGGCGACACGGCGGCACGGATGCGGGAGTAGAGAGCGAGAGAGGCGGCCACAGGGGCGCCGCGGCACGCGAGTTTGGTGTGGAGGAAGCAGCTGCGGGAGGGCGTTGCAGAGAAGAAAGCACCAGGGACAACGAGAACCCGCGGGGGCGGAATACGACCAATTCATCCACCTAACTTCTTCTTTCTCTGTCTCCTAGTCCAAACTCTGTTAGAACTATCCCAAGTTCACTCGGAAGGTAACTTCAAATAAGTTAAACATCTTGGGTCTTCATGTTCTTGATTTATCGCACACCATTCGGTGAGCGTTGTTTTATGTGCATTGGGTTTCTTAATTACTTTTTCCAATCGAGAATATTGGTGAAATATGACCCTATTCATATCAGGGAGATGGACAACTAATCTTTCAACCAAATGTTCCCTATCACGTATAGCAAAGGCAAACATGTGCCAATATGCTTCGCAAGCACACAAGTACCTGAAATAAAAGGAAGTCATACACATCAATAGGGAAAATGGTTTAAAAATCCATATATGAGATAGAAGAAAATACAAATAAGCAAAGAAAATTACCTATACTTGATAAATTCCAATCTCATTTCTACCAGTTGGAACACCTAACACCTAGGGCAACAAACGAGGGAGGCTCGAACACAGGTCAAAATCTTACGCAAGCAAAATCATGGCCTTTAATAAGATTGTCGAATAGGTACTTCAACAAATTTGTCTTGTTACACAACTCAACATTTATACGGGCCTGGACCTCTCCAGCAAGACCAAATGATGTGGTACAACCCAACGATTATCAAGCTTGACCCTACTTTTTTCTTTTGGTACATAATGTCCCGATAAACAGTAAAAGTGTTTTCATCAATTATTATTTCTTCGTTGTCGCAGATAAACCCGGCAGATCCCTTGGTAGGGTGCCCTAGCGTAGCTATTAGGTCGGAGGGAAAATAAGGAGCAATATTTACCCAATTCGGGCCCGCATGCACATTGTGACTGGGGTGTGTACAAAGTACAGATGAATACTAAGGGATTGTATGTTATCATCAACGAGCTCCGCCACGAGCTTACATAACATACCGGGGGTCCTAGGGGTATAGATCCTAGCCGGCTACATCGATGGAGGTAGATTCCTCCATGGCTTCGATATGTTCGGCTTGTACAACAAGTCTTCCCGAGTCTCGCGTATAATCGTCATGGGCCGCACAACATGGCCCACGATGGAACCGACCAAGGGGTCCTCAGTCCGACCCACCAAGGCAGGAATCGTAGTGGTTCGAGACCCCTGCGCCTGGACACCTCATTCATTTAATTCATTGAGAAAAAAATACTTACTACGCCTTGTTTGAATGCATCCATCTCTTTCCCGTCTGACTCACAGCAAAAATCAATTGCAGGTCAACCTCTTTTTCTTCTTCCTTTTTCATAAATAATGATGTTTTGTACTCCCTCTGTCCCAAAATAAGTGACTCAACTTTGTACTGAGTCACTTATTTTGGGACGGAGAAAGTATTTCCCAAAAATATGATGTTTTGTTCTCATTTATTCTGACATTGAAACCGTGATCGGAGACTATGCTTTATTGACATACATGGATTTTATTTTATTTTGAGACAAAAGTATATGCGTTGTATTTTATTTTATTTCACTGAGGGAAATTTACATATGTTTTTTTAGTGGAAGGAAAATTTACATCTTTGATTTATTTTATTTTATTGAGGAAATTCACATGCTATTTTTTTAGCGAAAGGAAAATTGACATGCTTGGATGGCCAAATGCAGCCGAGGCCCGCACCGTTTAACTAGCCCTAACCTCTTGAGAATGTTTCATGGGCCTCCACTGACGCAAAATGATCTTTTTTCTTTGCGAAAAGACGCAAAATGATCAATGGGCTCTCTCTGATCCCCGTGGTTACTAGGTGCCACTCGGGTTAGTACTTTGGCCTCCACAACAGACGCTTCACAACCTCCAAAAAAAAAATTCTAACCGAGCAACATTTCTCACACAGAAAAAAACTAACCGAGCAACTCTCTTCCCGGACCAAATCAAAGACATCTCAAACAGATCCATTCTAAAAAGAACATCGCAAATACTCGACAGATTCTTTAACACTGCCTCCACCCAGTTATTATTATTAGTATCACCATCCATATCATTTGTATTCCAAATGAATGATTAACTGTATGCAGCCTCATTCCGGCAAAATTTTGTATGTAAATACACAACAGAGCCTGCAGTGCGACCCAAAACTATATACGGGACAGGTCGCATGTTCATTATTCCTTCCATTCCAAGTATCTATAATATTATCTCAGACAACCATAACGCCTTTTTCTTTTCTCTCCTCCTGTCAGAGCGAGCGCACGCCGCCGCGGCGACCCCTCCCGGGACGACCAGGAGTGCGCCCCGGGGCCATCCATCTCGGTGGAGAAACAAGAGTGCTTTGCATGCCGGAACGCCGTCAGAGTACACGCGCCGAGGCGGGGGAAGAGAGCCTCATCAATGGTGGTGCTGCGAGAACGGCCACCATCTCCTCTTCTTCGCCGTGTGATGCAACCTCGGAGCGTCTGTTGGCAACAAAACCATAGGACAGAGAGGGTTTCAGCGATTACTGTTACAAGGCAGAGATCGCGGTGTCGGTGTGGAATGTTGGTTGCATACGTTTGCGACGGGGACTGGACACGCATTGCATGTATGCCAATGGCAGGCAGGCATGCTACTCACCGTTCTGTGGAAATATCGAGTTGTAGTGAACCTCCGCCCAAAAGCTCAACAACACCACTGAAACCAGAGAAAAAAAATAACAGAGTGCAGAGTTAAGTGTCAAAACCAACCCACTTGGAACTGTAAAGAAAATTAATCATCTGCATACCTTTGTTGGACTTCTGAACCTTGGGTTGGATCTCGATGTAGCACGTATCCTTGAATGAGGTCATGACGAAAATCTTCACTCCGTACTGCAACAGATTGTCGAATTGCGTTAGAATGGGCATTAGTAAAGTACAGCCCCTGCCAGCTGTGATATATGTTATGCCCATGAGTAAGACAAATATAAGCACCTTGTCAGCAGCAGCCTGTAAAGTCACATGGTCACCCCATTCACCATTTCTGTCAGTTTATGCACAAGATATTAGTTGGGGAAGCATTCACATGTGACTAATTTGTACTAGTCATGAACAGTTTTTGAACTGTTGAGCTTACCGCGATACTTTCTCCAGATACTCATCATATGCCATGGGGACGTATCCATCATAGGCTTCCCGGTTACTTTTAAGCTGGAAATGATTATTTATCAGCCAAAGATGAAAGTGTGAAAACAAAGAATAAAGCTAAGGATCATGATTCACGAAAGAAAGATTACTACTGTCGATTACCTGGCTAATTATCTGCTCCCTCACAAACTCATGGTGGTCCGGAGTTTGGTACAGCTGATCTGATAGTGCACGGAACTGTGGAATTGAGAAGGTTAGATTAGCATCAATTGGTTGTGGCTTATGTACTACATGGTCTGACAGTAAGTCATGAATGATGGAATAACTCAAGAGAACTGACCCAACTACTGCTGCTACTATGCTTATTTCAGCAAAATAAAACTAAGTATTCAGGTGAGGATGGATGGCACTAAGTACAAACCTGACAATTGCCATCACCTTTCACCTTGTTCTCAGTTAGTTCATACAGCCTCAACCTACAACAATATACATGTAAATATTACTGAACTACACACGTGGACACTCTATTTAGAAAGTTAAGAAGAAACATTATCAAACTTATTCTAGTACATCCAATCCCTCATAAATTTAATGTTTCCGCAGCATTTACTATCAAAAGGAACCCATGAGAAGTGAGATTTAAGACAGACCTGTCTGACAGCCTTTCATGGTCCATGGTGGCTTCGTCGAGTGATGGAATTTCACCATTAATTTTAGGGACATGCTGGAGAGGGCAAAATAAATTGTTTAATCATAGTTGTAAGTGTAATGGAACCAAAGCTAATAACAGATGCATAAACATGTCGGAAAAGAAAAGAATGCTGATTAAGTGTGCAAATAGCAGTTTTAACTTGCAGCCTTTTTCCCATACTGAAGGTACAAGTAATAATTTATTCCCATGAAACTATAAGAAAGGCAGCAATCACAGCTTTGTATGCAAAACTCTATAAATTGAACCTAGTAGTTTTCATCTGGACGTTGCCGAATTTTAACATGGAGTTAAGAATATCTGAATTTAATTCACCTTACAATGTATTTAGAGACTTTTGGAAGAATTTCTTATCACACTGTCCATTAAAGTAAGTAGTATTCACAATCAATTATCCAACTGACATACATATTGGTGTAATTGTCCATTGAGATTTTAGCTACATGTGCACAGGTATTCTGTCAATTATCTTACCTACTTTGGCCATTGCTTAGTAGCTACTTTAGTCAGTGAGCAAACATGGGACTTACCAAGCTTCCTTGGAAGCAAAGCTTCGTTTATTCTAGATACTAAGGAGGGAAATCAATCTTAGCGGAACAACACTGTTACTAAGGATCAATAGACTCACGGGAACTGGGACCATGGGGTAAAATCTCTTTCCTACTTCTTCCTCCATTTCATAACAGTCGTCGCTGCCAGGGTATGAAGAGGAACTAGACGGATCTACATAGACTGCCTCATGCTCCTGCCCACCAACATTTCCTGGAACACACAAAAAAACATTAAGAGGGAAAGCACAAAATGCAAAAGGTACAGGCTGAACCAGACTATGGATATTTTCACTACCAGGATGGTACATGCCTACTTGTGGGTTGTACATATCACACGTAAGTGCGGAAGAATGCAAATATGTCTCATCGGGATGTGATGCATCTGCAGAACCAAAAATATACACATGAGGAACTCAATACTGTCTCCTTTTTTTCATGACTTCTGCATAAAAGAATTGCACGACGTTCCACAAAACTACCTCTAGCATAATTGTAGTCACAATAGCTGTTGTCACTGTAACCATTAGGATGTCCATAGTAGCTGTTGGGAGCGGCAAAGGGGTCATGGAAAAGGTCGTAGGCCCAGTGGAAATTTTGATCTTTCTCGCACATGTTCATCCGTTGGGCTCAAATTCTCGGTCAAAAGCACTGCCCCTACCAAGTAGATTCAGTGATTTTAGCATAAGGGAATGAACACCAAAAGAAGAACAGAAAATGCGTGATATACGGCTAATTTTGCGTGGCTGCAACAAAGTCAAGGACTGGTGACAGATTTGACATAAATGAATGATTTGAGTCATCACGTTAGGAGCACTCTAACTAAATGTGTTTGATACACTAGTCACGATTACGACAGATCAGAGAAAACTAACAGATTAGTACGCAATCCTCCTCCAGGGACCACTACCACATTATAAGATATTATTAGCACAACTTCTTATCAGTCTAAGCAACCAAATCAACAACCTAATAACATGCAAGATCAAAGGCCCTTTTGATTTGTCGTACACTGATTGAACAACCCAATATGATGACTCCCATCACACGTTAGCAAAACAAAAAAGCTGGAATAGTCCCATAATCCAATCAAAGGCCATAACTGCTGATTATGCTTGGGAGGCCGTTCAGAGAGCGAACTAACTGCAGGTGATATCCACCTTAAATTTCTTTGATAGGAACGGCTGACGTGCTCGGTATCAATTGCTAAATGAGGGCCTCACCTACTGCTGTCCGCTCAAAATATGATATATGTAAACTGGTAATAACAAATACTAGTATGGATTAACAACAGATATCAATAACTGTTTCTAGCTACCCTGTTTTCCTGCAGAGTTAGCGGCTGCCGGCCTCAACAGGAGAAATGGTGGAAAAGTTGCAAGATTATTAATTATTCCTGCAGAGTTAGTGGCTGCCTCACGAGGAAAAATGGTGGAAAAGTTGCAAGACTATAATAATACTAATAACCCAGTCAGAAAACGAGGGAACGAACGGGCGGTGTTGTCCTGAAAAGCGGCATCAACAATCATGGAACCGGGATTGAAGCAACCTTAGCAGGCAAGGCTGCGGCTTTGCTCCTTTATGTTCATGGGGCAAATCATTTGTACAGAGAAAATAAAAGGGGGGAAAGGCATTCCTTTTTGTTGGCACAAGCTACCACATACAACCAATTTCTTCAGTTTTGGAGCCTCGCAGACGGACAAAACAGAGCATCGTCAGCGGCTCATAAATTGCAACAAGATCAACGCGGCTTCGATAATAATCGAACATAAAGCAGTCGACAAAGCAAGATAATAATGATAAAATCGGCGCAGGAGATAAGCTCGGGATCGCGTCCCAATTCCCCCTCCTGAGAGCCGCCGGCATCGATGAACAAGAGGGGAAATCAGAGAAAGCGAGGCGCACTAACCTCGAGCTCCACAGAACGATCAGCCCCACGCGGGACGACGACGACGACGACGGCGGCGACGGAGGCGGGGTCCAAGACCGGATCTTCTGCTCCCCCGGCGAGGACTAGCGGGCGACGGCGGCTCCGGGGGGATTGAGCGAGCAGGCGAAGCAGCAGCAGAGGGAGCGGCGGGTCGGGGCGGGGGTCATCCGGGAGGCCTGGAGCATGGGGAAATTGCTCGGCCGGCGGATTGGGGGATTGAGGAGGAAGCAGCAGGAGGAGTTCCTGAGAGGTGTGGTGTGAATCGAGCGCGAGAGAGAGGGAGGAGAGAGGCGGAGCTTATTTTTATTTTTTTAATATTTTCTTCACTCGCTCTCTTTCGGCTGGCACGCGGCCTCTGCTGTTTATAGTACTCGATGTACTGTAGAGGGGGTGGGGGGTGGCTGTTTAACAAAAACGACCTCGAGGTTGCTTCTTATTGCTCCAGAGGCCCTCGGAGTGAGCAACACGATTTTCTATTCTTCTCTCCGGCCGGTCCGGCCGCCTCATGGAACTTGTTAATGACCGGCTCCTTTTTTTTTTGAAGCAATGACCGGCTCCTTGTCACAAGGGAGAAGAACACATGGTGGTGGCTTTTTAAAAACTTAAAAAACCCGCCAGATATGACCATGTTTGGAATAGACTGGTGGGGGGTAACAACAATGGTG
This sequence comes from Triticum aestivum, assembly GCF_018294505.1. Lineage (NCBI taxonomy): Eukaryota > Viridiplantae > Streptophyta > Magnoliopsida > Poales > Poaceae > Triticum > Triticum aestivum. The sequence continues at coordinate 610,973,015 of NC_057809.1, forward strand.
TAGCCTCCTTTCTTGAGAGACGGGCTGCGCCCGGTCGATGACGACGCGACACAACACGACGTACCGCGCGGCGGCCCTTTCGATTTGTTTGTTACCCATTGTGTTTGCGCCCTCCTGGTGGAGACTTAGAATAAGGGTGTGCGATGTTGACGGTGACGTGGTTGATATGGGTCGAACGCTTCGGTTTGTGTTTACATGTTGAGCGCAAGGAAGAAGGATTGGCGCCGCGATGACGTCATTGATTGTCATGCATTTTCTTTTCATTTATTTGTTGCGAGGAAATGAGATTTGGCGTCAGCGGATCGGTCCTTTGTAAAAAGCACACACCGGGTTTGCGCCGGAGCTGGTTATAACAAGGTACCGATAACTCGGAAAAGCCGAATGAATCCATGGTTGGCGCGCTGGTATTAGTTGGCCAAGTGTTGTCAAGAAGTATGTATGCTTTTGATTCTTCGATTTGTCTGGTCGTTTTTTGTTGTAGGGACAATGAGTTGCTTAAAGGGTACCGCTGTATTTATGACAATGTTAATGATTGTACTATTGCTCATACATGCATGGCACAAATACTTGCACGCCACTGCTTATTTATTGAAAGAACTGTTTTGGATATTCTTTTAACAATGAAGCATTTGAAAAAGTTCAAGATAGCGCGTGGCAAAAAAAGATGATTGAATGCTAAAAAAACAAAATCGATCGGCCCCTCCGAACTAAGGCATGTGCCACACCCGCGAAAAGACGATAACGCCACACATCTAGGCTAGCACCCGACCGACCGAAAGTGTCCAGATTGTTATATTTTGTAGGCAAGGTCGATTTTCACCTAGGCCCTGTAAGAAGCGATCAGAATCGTCGACCATCTATGCATGGAGTAACATTTCATTCAATCTTCTTCATAAGCGAGAGGGTCTCTTGATTGGTATCAAGAGGGTGGAAAAAAAGCGCCAACTTGGCAACTTTTGCACAATTTCTTTTTGTTTGACACATGAACTTCGGCACGTTGCTTGTCAAAGGAAAGCCTATGTACCAACAGGATACAATAATGCTCGCCATCAACCAAGTTTAACACGTGTACGCATGAAAAGCTCTACTAGTGGTGGTAGTACCAAACAACGTTCGAATTGAACCGCACCTATCGGTCGTACATATACAGGACCGGAGACAAATTCCAGGGAAGCGCAGGGTGGGAGTCGCAGAGGAGGAGGGAGAGTCCGTCCCATCGAGGCATCCGTCGACCAGTGGAATCGCGTCAGCGGGCCGGGGCCCGCCCGGGGGCAGGGGGAGCCAGCGGGCGTTGACGTCACAGGCCCATCTGAGCAGCGCGCGGATTCCGAGGGGAATCTATCCCGGCATCTGACGGCCGTCAGCCCGCCCGCGGGCGGGCGGGCCCCGCGGATCGTACCCCCTACGCGCCCCTGGATGCGGCCAGCCCGGGGGCCTGCCATCGGGAATGGCATCTTTTCTCCCGACCCGTACGTACGCCGCTGGCCGCAGCCGGTGGCTAAAAGCCAAGCGGCCCCGCCCCCCGGAATTTCCCCTGTTTACTATTTTTATTATTATTACTTATAGACCAGACTATAGAAAACTTGAGGTCGATGTGGAATTTAAACTTTATGGTGAAAAGATGATGATCTTTTTAAGGAGGCCGATACTGACCGGCGCCATAATAAACTCATAAAACAATGGGATATTCGTCGGTATTTCACTTTCTTGGCTTTTTGTGCTTTGAAAAAACTCTGATTCTAGATGGATGCCGGATTTTAAACTCTAGGTGGAAAGATGATAATAATCTTTTTATGGAGGTTGAGAGTGACCGGCACCATATAATAAATAAACTCATAAAACAACGGGTTATTCCTTGGTATTCTTTCTTGGCTTTTCGCGTTTTGAAAATTTTGATTCTGGGAAACAAGCGGCCGCGGTTTTATGGCCTTTGGCGCATGTCGTCGCGTCCAGGAGCATCCGCATCTCAGGGCGCTAAACTAAGGACAACGCGGTACAAAAAGATTAGCGACAAGGGAATACTTCGAGATGCTATGGTAATATAGGTGATAAGTGCCGAAGTAGGGCTTAGAGCATCCATAACACGTGTGGTTAAAAACATATGCTAAACAAACACCCCACGGACAAAGCGGGCACATCGGTTTGCCCCCTCTGTCCCTCTTTTGTTACCTATATTCCATCTTTGGAAGGGCATAAAAGTTGAGGCGTAAGACATTGTTAGGTACTTTTATCTAAAAATAGAATTGTATGTGTTCGGATGAAGTGATAATAGTAACACATACGCTTCTTTCCTCTTTCCCTATGCCTCACACGCCTTTCGGCTTCGATTCAGGATCGGATAGACCCATTCACCTTGAGCTTTTGCTTAACGCCTAGTAATGTGGATGTTCTTATCCCGCTTGAGTATGTAAGATGGTTTCTCGAAGGCAGGAAGTTTTTCTTCTCCACAAATACTTAGCTCGTCTCCTGTGGTTTAGGACCATGGAGGCGCGGTGGATCCCGGCCCTTGCCGGCAGGAGGGCTCCGCTTTTTATGCTTTTTTTAGTTTTGTTAGGGTTTGTATCCTTCTCAGAGATGTGAGGCGGAGGCGGCTCTCTGTGGGTGAAATAAGGTCCTCCCCGCCTGGCCCCTGTTTCGATGGTGTTTCTAGCATCGTCGAAGGGCGTGTGGAGGTTTGTCTCCGGCGGATCACATGGGATTCGGTCGGCGTTTGTCTTCGGTGGATCCACGTGGATCCGGTCTTCGTTCGTCTGTGTTCGTGTGTCTACAAGTTGGATACTTTCGATCTACGATTCTCTTCATCCGTGGCGGTTGCTGTTCTGGTGCGCTGGTCCTATGGGGCCTTAGCACGAAGACTTCCCGACTGTCTACTACAATAAGGTTTGTCCGGCCCCGAAGAGGGAGGGGTGATGACGGCGGCGTGCCTTCGACTCGCTCCAGTGCTTGTAGTCGTCGCTAGGTGGTCTATGGATCTGGATGTAATTTTTACTTCTGGTATTCTTTGTACTATCTTGACAGTTGATGAATAGGTTGGAAATTTTTTCAGAAAAAAAATACTTAGCTTGCGGCGCAACCGCCGTCTTCCTTACTTCTATGTATTATATTTCCTTTTCCGTTCATCATTTAGGCATCCCTTTCCATCGTTCGTCATCCTTCATGGAAAACGAATACCGAAGTAACACTCAATCTCCACAAAAAGCCAAACGACCCTGAATTTCTCTTGTCTATTATTTTTACCTAGACTAGACGTCGATGTCGAATTTTAAACTTTAGGGTTAAAAGATGATAATCTTTATAAGGAGCCAGAGAGTGACCGACACCATAATAAACTAACAAAAATAATGGGTTTGCTCATCGATATTTTACTCTATTGGCTTTTCGTGCTTTGAAAATTTTGATTATGGGCAGACAAGGGGTCGCGATTTTATGGCCTTTGGCGTGTGTTGTCGCATCTAGGAGCGTCTGCATCTCAAGGTGCTAAACGAAAGATGAAGTAGGAGAAAAAAAAAGGTTAGTGACAAATGCTACGAGATTCGATGGTAAGAAAAAATAACGGCGATAATCTTAGCGCTAAAGTAGAGCTTAGAGCATTTATAACCCATATGGTCAGAAACAAACAATAAACAAAAAACGCGCAGAGGAAATGGGCACATCAATTTGCCCTCTTCCCCTCTTTTGTTGCTTCTATTCCATACTTGGAAGCACATGGAAGTTGAGAGTAAGACACTGTTAAAATAAACTGTGTGTGTTAGGATGAAGTAAGAATAGTAACATATAAGCTTCTTTTCTCTTTCATATACCTGACGCACCTTTCGGCTTCGGCTCCGGACCAGACATGCCCTCTCCCTTTAGCTTTGGATTAACGCTTAGTGATGCAGACACTCTTATCACCCATATTAGAGGGCTTCTTTGAGGCAGGAAATTTTTCTCCTCCATGAATACTTGCTTGTAGCGCACCGCTGTCTTCCTTAGTTCTTATACCTCTTTTTTCGTTCATCATTTAGGCATCCCTTTTCATCGTTCATCATCGGTCATGGGACACGGATATCGAAGCAACATTAAATGATTTTCGCGTGAGCCACTTTGAGGTTGTACATCCAAAAGTGAAACCTCCATGATCGTTTCATATGTGGCACAAGAATGGTGTGGTTTTTATTTTCTTATTGCCGACAATATATATATGTATGAACATCCCCGAATTTCTCTTGTTTTTTTTACCTAGACTCAAGGTTGATGTCGAATTTTAAATGTTAGGGTGAAAGGATGATAATCTTTTTAAGGAGGTTGAGAGTGACCGACACCATGAACTTGTAAAACAATGGATTACTGGTTGAATTGCTTTACTTTCTTGGCTTTCTGCTCTCTTTTCAAAATAATAATAATGAACTCGATTATAGGCGGACAGAGGGCCTGCGGCTACAACCTTGGTGTGGGTCGTCGTATCTAGGATCATCTATATCTCGATGCTAAATAGAGGATAAAGCAATAAGGAAAAATGGCGTTGACAACAACATAGTGCAAAGAACCAGTGGCAGAAAACCTTGGACCCAAAGTAGACCATAAAGCATCTATAACCCGTATGTCAGAAATATGAGGTGAGCCCTCTGGAAAGGTAGAAGTGGACACATCAATTTGTTCACTGCCTGATAACTCTTATGTTACTTCTATTCCATCTTCGGAAGCACATAGTAGTTGACACGTAAGACATTGTTCAGTAATTTATCTAATACTGAATAGTATGTGCTATGATAGACAACCTCATATTTTGCTTCTGCTTAACACCTAGCGATGTGGACACTCTTATCACCCATACTAGATGACTTCTCGAAGACAGGAAGTTTTTCTCCACCACGAATGCTTGCTTGTGGCCCACCGCCGTCTTCCTTAGTTATGTAGTATACTTTCTATTTTATTCTTTATTTTGTCATATCTCTTTTCAAGGAGCCGGAGAGTAACCGGCAAATTCGCAATAGAACTGATGGAACTGGTTGAATTTTTTGCTTTCTTGGTTTATTACTCTTTGAAAATATTAGCTCTATTATCGGTGGACGGAGGGGCCGAGTTAATAATCTTATATCCTTGGTGTGTGTACTCGTATCTAAGAGCATCCGTATCTCAAGGTGTTGAACAATGGGTAAAGTGCTAAGAAAAATATTGTAGCAGTGTTACAAGATGTAAGACTTCTGGCAAAAAGCTTAGCACTATAGTGTAACCCGTATTGCCAGACCCTGTCTGACTGGTGGTAGAACCTCGAAAAAGAAGTGGATACACCACTTTGGTCTCTTCCAAATGACTCTTTTTTCTTTCACTTCTATTTCATTCATGGAAGCACATGGAAGTTGAGACGTAAGACAGTGTTAGGTAACTTATCTAAAAAAAGAATGTGTACAAGTAAGATGAAGTGAGAATTGTAACATATAAGCTTCTACCCTCTTTCATATGCGCCTTTCGGCTTCGGTTTCGAATAGACCATCACACATATAGCTTCTGCTTAACACTAAACGATGCAGATGCTCCTATCGCCTACACATACTAGTAAACGGCTTCTCGAGGACGGGAAGGTTTTTTTGTTTCTTCTCTACGAATGCTTGCGGGATACCACCGTCATCCTTTGCTATTCATATACTTTATTTTCCGTTCATCATTTAGGCATCTCTTTCCGTCGTTCGTCACCGGTCATGGGAGACGAATACCGAAGCAACGTTTTTGGTCAATGGGAGACGGATACCGAAGCAAGATTCAATAATTTTTGCGTGCGCCGCTCTGGTTGTAAGATCCGAAAGCGAGGCCTCCGTGCTCATTTCATACGTGGCAGGAGACTCACATGGTTTTTATTTTCTTATTATTACTGGCCACACACATGCACGAGCAAGCGTTTATGCTCTTTCAAAAAATAACAAATTCAGTTCGAACCGCATAGCCGAATCTTTATCGTCCCACGACGGAGACCGATTGTTAGGCCACGAAAAGAAAGCAGATGGAAGAATTCATAATGAAGCGAATTGATTAATGATCGTAGGGTCACACAGCGACCGATCTTAGTCAGGGTGACTTGGATCCGACACGGCCGGCATCAGTCATCACCCGTCCCGTTCCTAAAATGCTCGGTCAGAGGGGCCTCATTGTTCATGTCAATGTGACATGTTTTCGGTTCAGAATAAAAAAAGGAGGAAAAGAAAAATTATATATAGCACTAATTACATGAAGAAACATCCAAAGTCGATGACGGCGACGACGACGAGGAGGAGAAACGGCCGGCGTTGGAGGACGGCGCGGCGGCGATTGGACCGAGAACCGAAATTTCTCACTTTCTTCAGAACCTAACAAATTTGGTGACCTCTGGACGGTTTTTAACTCTGAAACTTTCTGCGAAGGGAGAAAAGCCATAAACTAGTGAGGAAAGGAACTGCATGAATGCTGCCGGATTTCTCGGCAGGTAGCCCTCGCCATCGGTGGCGACTGGCACAAAGCAGTGGCTGCAAATGGCAAACCATGTGGCAGGTCGGGCAGATCACCATCTGCTCCACATGTCACACATACTCTGCACCTGGTTTTCTGAAGATGATGCACCACCGTCACACAATCCATGTGCTAATCTCTGAAGATGATGGGCACCAGGAATGGTGATGGCCTTGACAGGGCAGGCATATGAGATGTCAGAAGATGAGAGTGAGATGAGATGGACCTCACCTCACCTCCTCTTCTCTGCGTCCACAACGAGGGGGGAGAAAGGCAGGGTTCCTGGGGGCCAAGTCGATTCTTCGTCGACAGGCGAATCGGACGACCGACCGGTCCGATTCGTCGAAGCCGAAAGGAGCCCCACGGTTGCTGCCCACCACAGGAAGATCTGCCTCCAATTCTGCTCCACCCATATGCACCATGTCGCCGGAGAAAAATTGGGGGAGGATGGAGATGTTCTGATGATGGAATGGAAAGTGTTCACTGTGCAGAAAGTAACAGAATTTCTTTGGTTCCAGCCAACAGTGCAGTACAATCTACAGCAACAAGGGAACAGCAGAATGAGACCGGCACCAGGAACTCATTTTCCTCTGGCGAAATTTCGGTACCGGCATGATCTTTGCTGGATTATTTGCGGTGGAGATTTTTATCATCATCTGTTCTCTGGTAACAAATGATCAATCATGTAGACAGTCCGATGGAAAAGTCGAGCTGACCTGTAGCCTCCCCTATGTATGTGCTAGCACCAAGAAATTCTCCCAGTTGTACAAAGAGGTCTCTTTCTGATGTGAGCATCTGGGTCTGGGTCTTATCTGAGCAAAAAGGATGGCCGGCAGGAATGTACCTGTACCACCCAGCATCAGATATTCAGATCATTCAGCAGCCCAACTCGAGATAAGGCGCATCCTCCTATTGGTGGGCAGAAATCCAGTAGGTTCAGGTCACATCTTTGCTTGAATCCGAATCATTCCCTGCATACAACCCTTTCCACATGAAAAATGACAGTTTTTTAGTTCTTAAGAAAAGAAAAGAAAGACAGTTTTTGAGTTGTGCACAAACAAGATTAGTACTCTGCTAGAAAGAAGAGTTCACAAGATGGAAGGCTGAAACTGGACCAAAATCACAAACGACCTACTGATTCACAACCTTGCAGCTCAGACCAGAGTAATACACAAACACAAGACGGCTCAAGCATAAATCTACAGGACCAAAAAAGTTACACGCTGCAGCGCAAACCGCGCACCCGTTACGAACTTTATATCTCTATGAACAGCTATACTTACAGTCACAGGCAGGAGGGGTGGCATCCATTTCAGCAGGTCTTAATGATCTCAGGTTTCCAACCCCGCCACACGATCTGGCGGCAACCGAACTTGAATTCCTGAAGCCTCCTCTTCAATGACCCTTTCTTGGTCCGCTTCGCTCCCGGTCCGGACACCGAGCCATGGTAATGCAGTGGAGGCTCCGGCGGGCCGACCTCGACACTGTCGACGATCTTCTGCACCATTTCATACACCTCGCTCATCTTCGGGCGCGACTTGGATAGCCGGAGGAGGCAGCGGTTCGCCACGCCGGCCAGCCTCGTCATGGACTTGAGGTTGTAGTGTCCCTCGAGCCGCGGGTCGACGATGATGGGGAACCGCTTGATGTCAGAGATGTACGGTTTCACCCAGTCCAGGAGCTTCTGCTCGCCCTTTGGGCGGTTCCGGTCGATGGGACGGCGGCCGGTGATAAGCTCGTAGAGGAGCACGCCGTAGCCCCATATGTCACTTTTTGCGGTGAGGCGCCCGGTTTGCATGTACTCCGGCGCGGCGTATCCTAGAGTTCCAACAACCTGTGGAACCATGAGTATTTGATATGTTAGTTTAGATGGACGATCAAAGATGTATCAAGTTCAAGTTGTTCTGAACTAAACAAACTGGCAATAAGAAAACAAGCTTCACAAAACTAGTACATGGAGAATCTCCTACAATTTCTAAAGGGAGCTAAAGCAAGCACTTTAGGGGGGCTCCAGGTAGCAATGCGTATGTAGCTATTGCTTAGGCTCACATAGTGGGATCCATGTGTCATAAAAAGAAATAATATGATTTTCTTTTCTGCAAAATGTATTACTAATGAAAGCATGGTATAACCAAACTAATGTCTTCCTAACAAAATACCAGCAAGTTCTTTGCCAAATTCTGGCGCAGGAAAGCATTCAGATCACCCTAGTTGTTATGGTAGTTAGGATGGATACTTTAAAACCGAACTCTTGTTACTTGTAGATGCAGTTGGCTTTATCTGAAGAAGAGAGACATGATTCCTTTAATGGACATATCATTTTGGCTAGTGCTGCACTGTGAAGCTGCTAGAAGAAACATATATAGCTCTGACTAACGCTTCAAGCTGAAGTACTCACTCCTTTCCAGGACTTCAGTTGAAATTTTCAAAAAATTAAGAATATGATTGTTGAGCACTTCAGAAACTAAAACATGCACATTTAAGCATCAATAGCATGCACCGAAACAATTATACCATTTGAGGTGGAGCAACTGGGTATCCATTTTCCAACTTCATTAAAAAGGAACCATGTTTTAGGAAAAGTTATCCCTTATACCATTTTCCAATTATAGTTCAAAGTTGTAGTAGGAACTAAACAAAGTGGCAACAAGATAACAAACTCCATAAAACTAGTACATGGAGAATCTTCTACAACTTCTAAAGGGGGCTAAAGCAAGCACTTTAGGGGAGCTCCAGGTGGCAGCGCACACAGAGCTACTCCTGCTTAGCCTCGCACAGCGGGACCCATCTGTCATAAAAAGAAATGACATGGTTGTCTTTTGTGCAAAATACAATTTTTTTAATGAAACCAGGGTTCTGTACTCTATGCCCAACTAACAAAATAATAGCACAATTAAGACATGGTAATATATGTCCAGCAGATTCTTTGCCAAAATTTCCAGCTTAAGCTCACAAAATCGCTACTCTTGTCACTTGTAGATATGAAAAAAGAGAGGTGCATTCTGAAGCTGCTATGGCTGTAGCTGTCATTGATGCTTATTCAAGCTGAAGTATTCACTCTTTTCTAGGACTTCAGTTGTAATTCTTGAAAATTTAAGAAGTTGATTGTTGAGAACTTCAGAAACTAAAGGTACACATTTAAGTATCAATGGCATACACCGAAACAATTATACCATTTGAGGTGGAGCAACTGGGTATCCATTTTCCAATTCCAACTTCATTGCTATCAAAAGGGAACCGTGTTATAGAAAAGAAACATCTTGGCACCATGAGTACCCACATCTTTAGAACATCATACATTTTGCAAGACCGATAATTGTAAAGACTATGTAACAGAATGCTGTCAGAGCACATTAGTGTAAAATAATTCTAGGTCCGTAGATGTGCGTACCGCTGTGGAGACATGGGATAGCCCTTCTTGTGGTCCATGCCTAGCCAACCCAAAGTCCGATAACTTTGCATTCCAGTTCTCATCTAATAGAATGTTAGATGTTTTCAGGTCTCGGAAAATAACCTGCATGCATATTGAAACAGGTAAACAGAGTGCGACTTTCTGTACTGCATGTGTTCCTTATTTTGCTGAATGTAATCAAGCAGTGATGTTGATACCAGACAAATGTTTCACATTCAGTTAGTTTTTGTATTGATCAGCCTAAAGCAAATGAATTACCTGAAAGTCCATCTCCTCATGCAGATACTTCAGCCCACGGGCAGCATCGAGAGCCACTTTCAATCTCATTGGCCATGACAGAGTTGAAGTTGACCTACTTGCCAAGTGGTCATCCACGCTTCCGTTGGGCATGTATTCGTATACCAGAAGCCGCTGCATTCCCCGCTCATCGTCGTCCGCGCAGTAACCTATTAGTTTGACAAGGTTTGGGTGCTCAACAATCCCAAGCACGTTCATTTCTGTTAGCCATTCCTTCTGCCCCTGAAGAAAGATGAATAATAATATATTAGGAACCACAAACTAGTGGCTCAAGCTAGATTACAGTGCAAGTGTCTTAAGAGGGACTCATCAAGCAAGTGGAACTGAAATGCTGGTATAACATGCTCCGTGGTTTGCTCGAGTACTGCTACGATTTGTTTACAACTTCAGTTAGCTGTTGTTCCTGTATGATGGCACTAGTTGACTCACTATACCCTAGGCTAAACTAGAACAACATGCAAGTATAATACTAATGGAATGTGATGCAAGGAATTTCACAAGTATAAACTATGCCGCATTTCCGGAAGCAATCAGGGCCTACTGAATGGATTCTTCCCATAAGAAGTAATTAGTTCAGGAATCCTGGATTAGTTTCAAGATCTCAAGTCTAAAGATGCAGAACTTAAGTTCAAATTATATTTGTTGCGATGAATGAGTTATAATTCCTCTTGGTAATGCATAAAAGTGGTATATATACAGTGCGTATCTGCTATCTGACTGTCAGGAAGTACAGGACTGTGAGAGAGAACTTGCCTGGACCCCCTTGCGGTTCAACTGCTTGACGGCGATCTCGACGCGCTCGGTGGGGTCGTCGGAGCCCTTGATGACGCCCCGGTAGACGCAGCCGAAGCCGCCCTCGCCGACCATGAGGGAGCGGCTGAAGTTGCGGGTGGCGGCCTTGAGCTCGGGGAAGGTGAAGACCCGGAGGTTGGCGGGGCGGTCGGTGAAGCTGGGGTACTGCGTCCGGCGGATGGACTCGGCGCTCATGTCGGACACGTTGATGGAGTTGAGGTCGGAGCCGGAGCGCGGGTCGCCGCCGCGCTCCGTGGACTCGGTGCTGAAGGAGCGCACGGAGGCCGACATGGCGGCGCTGGGGCCCGTGCGCTGGTCGTCGTCCCTTGACTTGCCGTCCCCGTGCAGGAACGGCAGGCACCTCATCGCCGCTGCTGCTGTGATGGAATGCGGCAGTTAGTCAGGGGAACATCATTTGATGCTTTGCTTGAAACATGACGAACACAAATCTGAAAATTCAGGTTTGGGAAAGGATGATGAGTAAGATTTCGGAAAGCATGTTGTTCTGTCAGGCAGGCAAGACGGGATACAGAATTCTGAACTGAAAAATGCTCTGTTTTCTTCAGGCAGTGTTTCTTCCAGATTCAGTGTAAGGATTCAGTAAGGATACACGGACGGAATTAGCAATACAGTAGCAAGAATTCTCAGCGTGGCTTGCTTGTGTAAATTCAGCAAACGAAACCGTACGTGCGGGAGCATACAAGAACTGGCACAGATGAATGACAAGTAGTCGTAGTTGAACAAATCTGAATTCTTGGCATGGAAGAAGGAGTCTGCACTGCCATCCCGAGCTCATCACGCCATCTTACTAGTGCTAGTACTAGAAGGTGAAACCTTGATTTCACACCGAATTGAAGTAAGCTAAACACACGCGCAGGCGGCACGCGTGAGAATTGAATCTGTAGGCCGGCGAGCGGCCGCGATGATCCAATTGATGGAGCCTCTCTGCTAGGTAATCAATCTCCTGCCGAACCGAACCGCGGCCGATCTCAGACCATGGAAGGATGGCAGAGCGGAGCGGAGGCGGGGGTAGTGAGTAGAGAGGATGAGTTGCGGCGACGAACCTTGGGGGCGGTGCGGTTGCCCGCGACGAGGCGAAACCCGAGCAGCAGCACGATTCCTCGGGGCCGTGGGTCCGATCCGGGCAGGAAGGGAAGCGACGGGGAAAGGGGGCGAGGAGGGTGATGATAGGCGCACGGGCGCGCACACGCGGAAGGCGGGGGAGGGGACGGTGGACCGGACTGACGGCGGAGGGAAAGGGAAGGGAATGGAAGGGAGCAGCCCGGTCAAAGCTGGGTTGGGAGGGATGGAGGCCCTGGACAGGACGGCTGGTGTCGCTCACCGAGTGAGGTGAGGGACGAGGAGGAGGAGGTGGAGGTGGAGGGGCAAGGGGGGGTGGATGCCCCTAGACCTGGCCCTGCCCTGCCGCGCAAGTGGGAAGGGAAGGGGAGGGGAGGAGGAAGAAGACGAAGAATTCTGTCAGTCAGGAGTAGGAGTAGGAGTAGCAGGGGTGGGTCTTCTTGGTCGTCGCCGGCGTTGTCTGGCTCCCTTCCCTTGTGGACGTGAACGCGTGGGGTGACGCCAACAACCAGGAGGATGCCGCCAGCATAATCATTCGCTTTAATTTTTTTGCATTTACACTGCAAGATATGGATAATCATGGTCATGTCACATGACAGATTTTTCTTTCCAAAACACCTGTACGTATCTGCATGCATGCATGCAACCAACCGTACACTCGTCTTTATTAAATTATTACAAGTACTCAACATGACAAAAAAAGTTACACGGATCAATCCAAAGCTACCTTTTTCTGCCGATCCTCCGTCGCTACAGTGACCTACAAAGCTTCATGACGTGCCTGACATCGCACCAACACACATCATCCGCCCCGCGGCGAGCAGACAGCACAACAGGCTCTATTGTCTCTCCCCACTCACCGCATGCACACACGCTCTAAAATCCGCCGCCGCCGCCATCTCCCGTCGTCTCATCTTTAGAAAGAATCAAAAGGCTGAACAGCCGACGATGCCAAACAACGTCACCACCCTACGCGCATCTGTCGCCAAGACTTCGTTGTGCCACATCGTCGTTAATGCGGCAGATGCAACACCGCACCACCTATTGGCTCCTCCAGCCAGCGCCTGCTCCAGAACAACGCCCCTCGGAGGGAAAACGACACCTAAGGAGCCGACATCATCAAATCCCGGAGACCCGGATATAGGGCTACCCCTGGAACAGCCCGAGCGGGGTGATGCAGAATGGAACAATGATGTGTCCACAAGGAAATGACGTAAAAAACGCTGCCATCGTCTACCATGCATGACCGAAGTCGCCACGAGTTTCATCGGCATTTGCGCCACCACCCCGACTCCGCAGTTGACTGGATTGGTGTGGAGCCACGCCGTGAAGACGCACGCAGCCGCTGGAACTCCGGTAGAGGACCTTCAGCCGCCTTGCACTGACCCTTCCACGCGTCGCCGGCTGGCCAAGGGCCACACCGCGACTGATCTGAACATGGATCGAATCCATGACCACCACCACCAACCATCGCTTGAGAGCACGCTGGAGACCAATCGGCACCGACCCTCTTGCCATGGAGGCGAGCGCCGCCGCCCGACCAGGAAAGTCCACCGTGGCTGCCCGCGCTCGGTGGTGGTCTAGCGGACACCACCCGCCTCCCCAGAAAGGATCCCCCATCAATGGCCAATGAGATCGTCGGCCGCCGCCCCCTTCACGGGCACCACACGGCCTCCGGGAGCGTTGAGGAGAAAGCGAGCGAGAGAGGAGGGTGACGGGGGGTGGCTAGGGTTGGGCTCTCTTGATGCCTGATTGGCACGGCCTTGATCACGCGATACAGACTTGTTTCTTTTTGGCCGAGACGCGAGCGTCAGCGTAGCATTCACGCGATGAGCAAAACTTTCTTGACTAATTAATCGGCCCTGCGATGATTAATTAGTGAGATCGATGCTTGCCAGTAAGCAAGCAACACTCCCGTGTCCCTTTTGTTCCAGGTTACTACACTTGTACGAATGTGGGCATTGGTTGGTTGGTTGGTTGGTGGGGGGTGGGAAATTCGGCTCACCGATCAACCACCCCAACTAGACTAGCTAGTACCTTTTCTGTGTGCACTCCGGAACGCATATATTCGTCTTGTACCTCTTCACATTCGTCGTTGGATCCAACGCTTGGAAGCCGCGTGTACCATCGTACGGTCTCGGGAAAAAGTAGACGAACATCACAGGCTGGAGTGGATTGGCACTTGTACATACCGTACGTGGCGACCAGACGAGCAGCTGGACAGCGAGAGGCAGCCAGCAGCAGCTGGATGGATCCACTTTGCTGCCTGCCTGAGCCTGACACGGCGACACCTCATCGCCGGCGATGAAGGTCGTCACGGGCGGGCTCCATGCATCCACATCCACCGACTCGCTTTAGTGCGCTTTTTTCGTTCCGGCCGGGGTCTGCTGATCCAGTTAATAATTACTCGCTTTAGTGCCCTGCATGAACCATCATGCATGAGACCTTGCTGACCTCGCGCATGCAACAGAGCACAGCTCGCCGGAAAGGAACCGACGGGAGGGAGGATAGGCGGTGGAAGTGAAGGGAGCAGGGCACGCAGCGGTCAAGCCAACTCCAAGACCCGAAACGAAACGTCCGGATTTTATTCGTTTGGTAGGGAAATGGGGCGGCGTCAGGCTGTTTTTTTAGGTGCGCTAGCAGTGCGCCTAATGCGCGGCCGCATCTGGTCCGTCACTATCGGCCGTAGTGCTTGTGTGCACATTTTCTTAACCGCCGAAAACACATTTCTTTTATTTCACAAACGACGTTTTGATATATTGTAGTACATGATTCACCAATTCTTTGCTAGAATAACAAGAAAAAAAAACCCACAATTAGAAACTTTTGAAAGATATTCAACTTTCATAACTGCTTCGACTAGTTGGATTAATATCTTCTTCATGTCTTCATTGTTGACCTGCGGCTTCTTGAACTTGCACACTTCCTTCTTCTTCGGTTCTAAAGAAGCAGATGTTGCTTCACATTTAATCTCATACGTAGTCTCTATTCTAGCGAGTGCTTAGCGAGTGCTTGAGCATCTATTAAATTTCGTTCTATCAATAGATCGATGTATTCTTCTTCCCAATACTAAAACTTGCATCCATCCTACACACAAAATTGGCAAACAATGAGTTACCGAATTTGCATTGATCCGGTGAACATCCGAATCAAAAGAAACACATACACCTTTTTTTGCACTTGAAGAACACCCATCCGGGATGTTCCGGCATGGCAGAAACGCAACGCACAACCTTTCGCGGGCAGTCGTCGCACTTTATGACCTCCAACGATGAGTCGGCGAGCCACCGGGCCAGCGACGAGCCTGGGCAATGGTCGGGCTCGTCTTTGCCGGCAAACCGCCGTCAGGATAGATTTGAGCAGCTAGAGGCGGAGTCAGTACTTACATGCGCCGCGGAGGATTGCCTTGGCGGTGCGGTGCGGTACCCGACCAATCCATGGCAAGCCGCTCGGATGCGCCAAATCGTGTCGCCGAAGTTCTAGCGGTTGCCCGCCTGCGCCTGAGCAAGAGAGGCACAAATCTGGTGGTCGTGCTTGCGGAGCGGGCGGGCTGGACAGTGAGGTGGCCGGGAA